>NW_005353406.1:786244-789552 GCF_000412655.1 Myotis brandtii
GGTCGCCGTCAGCCACTAGCATCGTCCCGGCACTCGGCGGCCGGGCAGTGAGAGGGCCTCTCGCTCCCGTGACCAGCGCGTGGACGTTTCTAGTGCCTGAAGGAGCCAGCCGGGCCCAGGTCTGTGAGTGCGGGAAGTGCTGTTCCCTCTGCTGAGAGGGGCGCGTGTCTGTAAATTCTCTCCGAGGACCTCAGGTTGCCCGTCAAGAAGCGAAAGACTCGGTTCCCGAAGCTCTGAAGCGCCTTGATGACGTGTTGGTCCGAGCGTGATGGCTAAGTGCTCCCGGTGTCACCTCTCACAAGTGGCACTCGATGTAAACGGCGGAGCCTGGGCCGGTGCGGGAACGGCCCTGGGCGCCCAGGGAGGGCGGAGCCTGGGCAGGTCTGGCCGCGCAGTGTTGCCCGATCATTAAAACCCCTGCTAGCTCCTCCTGCAGCGGACTTCCGATAGTGGGGTCAGAGGGCAGTCGGGTGCCAGGCAGTGAGCCCGCCCGCCTGCCCCCCAGCTCCTGGCGGCTGGGGCTGTCCCAGTGCAGGTTGTTGGAGCCCGTGTTGGCCAGTCCTTTTAGGGTGCTGTCCTGGGTCATAGTTTCAGGGTGCCTTCCAGCACTGGTGGGAGTACTGGGGCGGCGGGCCTCCCTGACTCACCCCAACACCCGCAGCAGCTGCGCTTGGTGTTCAGGGCCAGAGCTGGAAGCTCAGGGCCGCGCTCGCACCGGTTGTTTGCCAGCAGCGCTGCCCGCTGCTGTGTCCACGCTTCCTGTGGGGGTGGAGCCGGCCCTGCCGAGCTCCGGGCTGTGTGGCCAGACTGCTGCTCGGCCGGCACTGGGGATCGCTCACCGCTCATGGGGCTACTGTGGTCATGGAAACAGTCGGACCAACCCTGAGTGATGGGTGAGGCGTGCCTGCCTGTGTCCCTTTACCCGCTCATTCTGCCCGCACTGAGCCCGCCACCAGGGTCAGCGTTCCCTGCCCCCTAGGGAGTCTGTGTAATCGTTCAGTTCAGTTCCTCCCGTGGCATGTGCTTCTGTGATGTGACATGAGGAGAATCTGTGATGGACGTAACGCCCACCCCCCAGTGTCTGGCCTTGGTCTGCGTTCCGTGTAACCTCTGTTCATGCGAAGCCAGCGGGTGTCTGCTTTCCGGCTGCTTCCGTCCGCCAGGGACACAGGCAGCCTGAGTGGTTACGAAAATAAAGGAATGAACGTGTCAACCACGTACAGTTTACCGCTGTTTTCCTCAAGCCCTTGGTGAGACATATTTAACGCAATTTAGCGTGTTTGAGAATTTAAACAGTTCTTCTCATTTGTTTTATTTTGCCAATTTCCATCTGGTTTTTGAGGGTCTAAGTTTATCCTGTGCAGTTATTTGAAGCAAAGCTTTTCAGCTTTCCATCTGGCACTTTAATAATTGGAGCCACACCTGCCACTGGCTTGCTGTCTGATAAGGTGTGTATTCCAGTGTGTGGGTCCTGCCCGTTAGCCGTACGACTATTGTAATGGCATGTCTTAAACATTGGGGTTATTTTGAGACACATATGAGCATAACCTTAATTATTAATGAAATAAAAAGCCTCTTAGTTATCTTTGCAGTGGAGACAGGGTGTGAGTTCTGTTCTCGTGTCACCTTCACTGATGGGGGTGGGCCAGGCCCGGGCGGGCTGCCAGCTCCGGCTGGTGGCAGGGGCCTCGGGGTCCCGTCACAGGGAAGGGGTAACGTTCCCGTTTAAACAGCCAGGACCGGGGAGTGGGGAAGGGCTGTCTCGGCTTTGCAGAGACCGGCCTCGCTCCACGTCTCCCCAGAGCAGAGCCCACAGAGCACGGGAGCATCTCTGGCCCCAAGTCCTCCCAGGGCTTCTGAAATGCGCCGCCCGTGGGGTTCCTTAACACCCACCCCCCACCCCCCACCCCCACAGCGAGGACCGTCTCCATCTCCGTCTGGTTGCCTGAGCAATTGTCTGTCTGTCTGTTGAAAACTCGTCACGTGACAGCAGTGAAGTTTGTCTAGTCCTGGCCTTTCCTGCAGGTCCTCTGGTCTGGCCGCCTGCTGTCCTCCAGGGGAGCGGAGAGGGCGCACATGTGGAAAGAAGCACGTTGGACAGGTTCACATGCCATCACGCTGCTGCCCCGAAGAAGCCACGCGTGAGGCGGTAAGGGACGCGCGCTCGAGCTTGAATACCCGACACCCGATGGCAGGCAGGACACGGCGGTGCTGAGGGCGTCGCAGGGACGGTCGGGGCCCCTAAGGCTGGTCAGGACCTGGTGGGGCGCAGTCTGGCCTCAGGGGTGCGTGAAAGCCCCCGTGCGTGCCCATGTGGCAGTGCGGAGCTCAGGCCGCTTCTGGGCGGCCCAGCGTGGGACACCCTTCACAGGAAACTAAAACGCAGCACGCAGCCTCCTCTGCCCCGAGTCCTGGAGCTCCGGCTGGAGATGGGCCTCCAGCTCGTCCTCCAAGCGAGCGTGGGCTTGCCCTCAGCACTCAGCCCTGCCGGCTGCCAGGTCCCCGGCTCCTGGTCTGACAAACACGAACCGCCTCCCTCCTCTTCACCGGGTCTCCGCGAGTGCTGGTTAATGGGTACAGGAACCTTTCCGCCCTCCAGCCATTTCCCGCTGCCAGTCCTCTCACGCCGCTGGGCCGGGGCACGGAGGCCGGGCACGTCCCCGAGCCTGGGGCAGCGAGGCCCTTGCTGCTGGCTCTGGGGCCTGAGGTCTTGTCTGGGCACCGGGTGCTGGCCTCATGGTGCCGCCCACCCTGAAGGCTTAGGCAGGGTTGCGTGGCCCTCAGCTCCTGGGTCCACATGCCTTACTTTCTCTGGGAACCCAGGTTCCATCCTCCCGCCCTCGCCTGACCCGGCCACTCAACGGAAGGGCAGGGGTCCTGGGACCAGCACGGCTCGGGGTTGCCCGTGGGTCAGGCAGGGCCTGTGTGCGGGGTAGGGAGCAGGCTGACCAGCAGCCAGTGCAAAGCCCTGAGACACTGACCCTCTGAGGTTGGGGGTGGGGGCTGTGCTGTGGGGGAAGCCACTGGGGACGCAGAATTGCATCCTGGACCAGAGAGCCAGGTACCAGTGACCCTTTGGGGCGGGGCACTTCCGGGGGAGCCCCCACCCTAGGCCCAGGCAACAGTAGCTCCACCAAACCTGGCCTGGTGGCTTTGACCACGACTGCCTGCCCAGGGGCTAGACCTGTGCCCTGGCAGCCTGCAGGGGGTCCCTCCAGTGAGACCCCAAGAAGCTGGTCTGACCCCCATTCCCACCTGCCCTGGGGGGCCTGCCAGGCCGGGTGAAGAGGGAGGACCCTAAACAGACC
>NW_005353406.1:789902-790156 GCF_000412655.1 Myotis brandtii
CACCAGGGCGGAAAGCAAGGGGGGTCTGTGCTGCCTGCCCGCAGCCCCGTGATTCCAGAACCTTCAGGCCCTGGGGGGCGGCCCCTGTGCTCTGTGAGGCCCCGCAGCCGAGCGGGTTCCTCCATTCTCTGCCCCTGGGCCCCACTCGGGCCCTGTGATTTGGGGTCCAGGGCAGGAGGGCGGCGGAAGCCACAGGAGCCAGAGAGAAGGAAGAACCAGAGCAGCGGGCGAGCTGGGCCGGGGCAGAAAGGGCT
>NW_005353406.1:790339-793387 GCF_000412655.1 Myotis brandtii
CCTGGTGCTGTCAGGCGGGCGCTGGAGGCTGGCCCCCTGCTGCCCCAGCATTGGGGGTTGGGGGGTAATGGCACCCCAGTAGCCTCGCTTGCTCTCCTGGGGCCTGGTGGGGTGGGGGCTTAGCTCCGGTCTCCAGCTTGGCCTCAGGTGGCAACCGCCTCTGTCCAGGCCGTCGCCTCCCCACGCCGCCTGCTCTGCCTGCCCCACTCCTGGCGCCAAGCTCTCCCCACTCCAGCCCCCTGCCCCTGCTGTGCCCCTGCCTGCGCCTCACACAGCTTCACACCAGCAGGGGCTGCGGCCCACCTGGGTGCTGGGCTGGGTGGCTGCGGGGCCAAAGGCAAGCTGTGCGGTGGGACCCACTCCTGCCCGGAGCCCCCAGAGGCCCCTGGCGACAGCCTTTATGCTGAAGCGTCCGTGTTGCTAGGAGCTCAGGGCTTTTCTCAGGGGCCTGGATCCCAGCAGACAACAGTGCTTCTTCCCGACGGACGCCCTTGGGCCACAGCCCCTGCAGCGGGCGGAGAGAACACGGGGGCCACCAGCTCTCAGGGACCAGCGCCCGCCCGCACAGACCCAGGGGGCTCGGGGGCCCCAGGCCAGCGCTGTGTTGTCACCCCGAGAGGCTGTGGCAGGGGACCAAGAGGCCCAGCTGTCACCCTGGGAGGGAGTCCTGGTTTCTTCCCCAGGAATCAGCCCTAGCCCCGCCCTCCTGGCCCCTCCCCAGGGTGCCTCCCGGGAACTCCTGGCTCGCTGCCCGCCTGCCCCAAGCAGGGTCCTGGGTCAGCTTCTCCCTGAGGCCCAGATCCACCCGTTGACATCATTGAGGACAGGAACCAGGCCACCATCTGTGAAGTGGGCAGTGACACCTGCTTTGCATTGGGGTTGAGAGTCCAATGAGGTGCCCACGGAGCCCTGGGGGTGGCGGCCACTGTGTGGAAAGGAGCCAGTGGGCCGCACCTCCTCCCAAGGAGCCCCTATGTCTTCCCTTCAGGCCAGTGTGTCCCCGAAATCCTAGCCCAGCAGAGCCTGCCCTTTCAGTCAGCGAGCAGAGGCCAGGTGGGGCCTTGCAAGGCCTCGCAAGGCCTCGGAGGCCCAGCTCCAGGCTGCAAGCTCTGGGCGCCCAGCGGGGTCCTGGGGCTGCAGCTCAGCTCAGCCCTGGCCCGCCCTCCCGCCACGCCCTGCCTGGGGCCAACACCAAGCCCTGGGGACTTGCCATGCGGTGGCTCCTGCAGCTTCACCCAGCACCTCGTATGGCTGTGCATGTATGCTGTATGCTGTGTGCATACATGTGTGTTCCATGTACGTGTGTGAATGCACACACAAGTGTGCTGTGTGCATATGAGTGCCGTGTGTTTGAAATGATGTGCATATATGTAGTGTGTGCATATGTGTGTGTGTGACAATGCGGGACACACATACTCTGCTAGGGCACCCTACTGGCCTGTGGATGGGCAAGGGGCCCGTGGAGGGGGGGGCTGGGGGCTGGGGGCTGGCAGGGCTGCCTGGCGGCTGCGAGGTGTCCTGGGAATGAGGCCCAGAAGGAAGCAAGCAGAGCAGCGACGGTGTGGCCCTAGCAACGCTGCACAAAGCACTGGCCTACTTACTCCCGCCCGCCCCGCCCTTCACTGCCCGCAAGGGGGGAGGGGATGTGTGGAAGGGTGCAGGGCCTTAGATTTCTGGAGGCCGAGCCCGTCCCTGAGCTCAGCTCCGAGCCCTGGAAGCCCTGGCCTCCTGGTCCCTCCCTAACCATGAATGCCGGGCGGCCTCGGAGCCTGTTCCTCTCCCACCACTGGGGGTGGGTGCTCCCTGTCCTCCGGGGGCTGTGGACCCAGTGGTTGTGAAAGGGCAGCGGGTTTCCAGCCCCGGAAATCTTGGGGTTCTCTGTGCTGCTGGGGTGACCACAAGCCTCGGAAGTCTCTTGTGGTCAAGAGACCAAGGCCCCCACGTCAGGACAGAGTCTGGGGTGAGGGGGTGGCGGGAGCACTGAGGACAGAGCCCACGCGCCCACCCAGCCCCTCGGGACAAGGCCCAGGGGAGGGCGCCCTTTACACGCTGACACCCTCGTAGCCAGTCAGCCCTGTGGGGGGGTAGGGGGGCTGGCAGCACCGCTCACCTGGCCTCACTTTGGGAGCCAGCTCTGAGCTGGCCGCCGCCTCCGGCAGGAAGCCTGCCTGGCCTACAGCCACTACTGTCACAGCGGTGGGCATGGGGACAAGTCTCCAGTGCCCAGGGCGGCTGAGCAAGCCACCAGGGGAGAAGTGGGGCGTTTGCGGGGACCTGAGGGACCCTGGGGACCTGTGAGGTCCACCCTGTGCCACCCCGACCGGCAGGGTCATCGCGGTGCCGGGCGGCCCCTGAGGGCTGGCTGAGGGCCCGCTACCCCGACCGGCAGGGTCTCGGCAGGGTCATCGCGGGTGCCGGGCGGCCCCTGAGGGCTGGCTGAGGGCCCGCAGGCCTGTGAGGGCGCTTTGTGGAGCACCCGGACAGGAAGCCTGGGCCCCGGTGGGTGTCACCGGACACCATGCTTCGAAAACCAAATGTTTTCCTGACCTCACCCCAGGCCTGGGCTCCCGCTGGCCTCGGTCCCCACAGGGGCAGACTGCGGGTGTCAGGGAGCAGGCGTGGCCCAGCAGCCCCCGCCCTGAGAGTCTGGGGGCGATGTGACCCCTGTCCCCACTCCCCTCCAGCCTGGAGCCGCCCATCACTCCCTCGTCCACCATGCTCCCTGCGCCCCCTTTTGTGGGAAGAATGAGGGAGTGAGGCTGGGAGGGGAGCAGCCGGCACCGTGGGAGTGGGCGTTGGGGTTGACCCCTGTGTGCACACGCGGTTGTGAATGTGTGTGCCCCCAGGCGCCAGCTGCAGCCACCCGCCCTGCCCCCACGCAGCCCTCAGCCCCCCCTAATTTATGCCAGGAGGGGGGCTGGCCACTTGCTGGTCCCCTGCCTGGCGGAGGCTTTGTCCCAGGCGGATTCCCAGCGGCCGCTGCCTTTGGGAAGAAAGGGTCCTTCTCCGGCGCGTGATGAGGTCACCCCGCCGCTGGGTGCACAAAGG
>NW_005353406.1:793614-794049 GCF_000412655.1 Myotis brandtii
CCCACCCCAGATCCATGGGGTCTCAGCCCAGTGGGGGCGTCTGTGTCCAGCTGTCTGACTGATCCCCAGGACAGGGACGGGGGCTACAGGAAGGGGAGGGGGAGCCTGGGGTGCCTGGGGACCACCTAGGGAGGGGCAGACAGCTGTCCCCTGGCCTGGGTGGGCTCCATCACCGGCAGGGGTTCTGGGCTGTTCCTTGTCCTCAGCTGCTGAAGCCAGGGCCTCCCTGGGTCCCGGGACTTCTGGCATGTGCATCTGTGCATTGTCTGTGCATGTGGTGGGTGAGGGGCTGGCAGGCCTGGGCGCCCCTCGGCACCTCCCCATGCAGCTCCCAAGGAAACCCCCACAAGCCCAGCTGGGGAGCTCCTGGGGGTACCCCGTTCCACAGGAGATGGGGGGCGGAGGCCCAGAGAGGACAAGTATTCTGCTGAATGC
>NW_005353406.1:794066-794563 GCF_000412655.1 Myotis brandtii
GCTGCTTTCCTGATTTTGTAACCGGACAACCGAGGGGTCCGGGCCACCTGTCACGACTTGAGCTAATTCAGCGGAGACAGGGTTGACTACTGCATGAGCGCTGATTCCAATCCTGCCGGCAGCAGGGAGAGCAGCAGGTCCCCCCCAAACATCTGCTCTGCCCCCCACAAGCCAAGGGGCATGGACCCCACTCCCACGTGAGCACCCGGTCCCAGGGCGCACAGCTCTGGCGAGGCTGGAAGGTGCTTTCTAATCAGAACCGAACCATCACGGTTAGCGGAGCAGCGTTCCTAGTTCTTATCATTAGTTTCAAATACTCGATTTCTGCCCCTGACCATTCCCGCTGATCAGGGAAGGCCGCCTGCCTCCCGCAGAGGCCTGGCCCCAGGGACGTGCTGGGCTGTCTGTCCCTCAGGTTGTGGGGGTGCTAGGGGCTGCGGACGCCCCAGTGGAGGGGGCCTCGGCAGGGTGGAGGGGCTCGGGGAGGGCGAGGCCTG
>NW_005353406.1:795062-800921 GCF_000412655.1 Myotis brandtii
CTGGTGGGTGCTGCTCTCGCCATCACGCATCTGCGTCCGGCCCGCCCGGCCCCTCCTCCTGGGGCTGACATTCCCTTTCTGGGCAAACAGTGACAGCAGCCCGGGCGGCCCTGGACGGCGGGCCTCCTGGGTCAGGGAAACCGCAGCCAGATGTCCTCCGTGTTTTCTGGGGGCGCAGGGGGCAGGGCTGCAGGAAGGGTTTGCAAAGACAAGAGGGGGGCTGTCTGGAGGTGGAGAGGCCAGAGAGGGGCCGCCTCCCAGAACTGCGGGCCTGGCCGCCTCTGGGGCTGGAGGCGAGGGGCCCTGCGATCTGGGGACACCCGGGGCCCCTCCTCAACCCACAGATGCCCGAGGAGCCCCTGCCCCCCAGCACCCGCGGGCCCCCCAGCCTCCCTCAGAACCTGCTGTTCCCCTCCCCTCCGCCCCCCAGGCTGGAGAACCAGAGACACCCCTGGCCCTGACCTGAGGGGAGACTAGCGGCTGGAGGTGAGCCAAGGGACAGGGTAGAGACCTCTGACTTCTTTCCCTGCCCAGAGCCTGGAACAATTCAGGGTCGAAGCAGCCTGGGGCATTTTTCCTTTAAAATAACCAACAACAGCCCTGTGGCTCAGTGGTTGAACATGACCTATGAACCAGGAGGTCAGGGTTCAATTCCCAGTTGGGGCACATGGCCCGGTTGTGGGCTCCACCCCGTGTGGGGTGTGCAGGAGACAGCGGATCAGAGATTCTCTCTCATCACTGATGTTTCTCTCTCTCTCTCTCTCCCCTCCCTTCCTCTCTGAAATCAATACAAATATATTTAAAATAAAAATAAAACATCTTGTTTGTTCAAATCAGGACCCAACAAGGTCCGTGCAGCATTGCTCCCACCCGGGCTCGCACTCTGGGTCCTGGGCCTCTGCCAGGTGTTGCCTGGGAGACACAGCGACCCGAGAGGGACGGGGATTCCACACAAACATCCCGGCCCAACTGAGCTGGAGTTGAGTTCTAATGGACAACAGCACAGTCTCGAAAAGAGCGAGGTCGATGGTGCTAGAAGCTTCCGTGGAGCTGTACCGAGCTGCTCGATCCCCTGATCCCCAGTTGGGGGGCAGGCAGGAGGCAGCCGATCCCGATCGGTGGATGATTCTCATCTTTGATGTTTCTCTCTCTCCCTCTCCCTTCCTCTCTGAAATGAATTTTTTTAAAAAAGAACTCAGAGGAAGGGAAGCTTGAAACTCCTATTGCCCCAGCAGTGACCGCCGGGCCCCACCCTGTCCAGAGCCGGTGGGGCCAGGAGCCTGCATTTCTACGGAGCAACCCAGCCCACAGCACGTCATGCAGGCGCCTGTGGCGAAGGCTTGGGAGTGGGTTTGTCCCGGGAACAGAGCAGCGTCTGGGTCTGTAAAGAGCCAAAACCAGTGCCCGGGACGCATGTGGCACAGACTGTGTGTCTGGGTAGGAGGTGTTACTGTACTGTTGCAAGAATGGGCTTGGCACCCTAAGGTGCCACTTGGTGGCAGCGTACCCAGGTGACATCACCCTCCTCGGCCTCTCAGGCCGCCCCACCGGGCAGGAGGAGGCGGGGTGAGATGGGACACAGGGATGAGATGGGACACAGGGAGGTCTGCACACACTTGACCACAGGCAGCAGGTTGGGCTCTGGGCTCCCTAGTGGCAAAGAGGTGCTCCTCACACCTTTATGTTCAGATCACCTGGGGGACCATCTAAAACGCGCCTTCTGACTTGGAGGTCTGGGGGGACCCCCGACGGTGCCTCTGGTCTAGCCCCTTGGAGAGGCGGTGCTGCTGGCCAGGGACCACGTTGGGCACAGCTCGGGTCCCTGGGAGAAAAGCCTGCAGGTGAGCAGTCCTGTCACTCCAGGTACCCAGAGCCCCGAGCAGGGCAAGTGCCCGCCGGCACCCAGCCAGGCTCACATCCGGGGGCTTTGGGCCCCAGGGAGGCGGGGGAAGAGCAGCGTGCAGTCCATGCAGGGTGGATGCCCAGGACGTTGCCATGGACACGGGAGGTGCTGAGCTTTGGATCCTGTCAGAAAGGCCAGCAGCATTTCTCCTCCCCCAGAGCACATGTCCGAGCGCAGAGGCGAGCACCTGGCTCCACTGTGCTCAGGGCAGTGGTGTCATCTGCCCGTCCTTGGGGCTCCTGGACCCAAGGCCCCCGTCGGCTGTGCGGGGCCAGTTGGGAGGGGCCCAGGGCAGGGATGGAGAGGGTCTGCCTGTGCCAACTGCTGGGCTGGCACATCAGGAGGCTTTGTGGGGGGAGGGGCTATACTCCCAGGTGAGAGGCAGCCACGGAGCAGGATTCAGGTCCTGAGCGTGGGGGGAGATGAGCCTGGGATCTCGGAGGTGGGGGGCCACTGCACACCATCACCTTCAGCTGCCTTCAAAGGAAGGAGCACCCAGGAGGGAGTCAAAGGAGCGGTTCGAGGCAGTGATCTACTCAGAAGGTCAGGTCAAGGTCAAGGTCAGCAGGGAGGCCAGGAGGGCTCCACCTTCCAGCTGAGCCAGACCCGGGTCCTCACCTGTGAGGGGCACTGTGGTGCCAAGCATGCCTGGAGCCGTCACGCCGCCGGGCCTGTGCGTGGGGGCTGATGGGTTGTGGGAAGTAGGGCAGCGGCCGGGTGGGCAGGAGGATGGGGGTTCCTGTTAGGCGGGGGCAGGGAGAGCAAAGGTCATGGGAGACGGGAGGAGGGACGAGGGCCAGCCACCACACAGCCCTCCCGGTCCCCACCTTCTAACAGCTCTAACAGCGTGCCCACACCGCCTGCCCTCTCTAAAGGGACAGATGCCGGGAGAAAGCGGATTACTGTCAAAGGCTGGAGGCTGTGACCGGGTGCTCAGTGAGCGTGACCCAAGAGCGGATTACTGTCAAAGGCTGGATGGAGGCTGTGACCGGGTGCTCAGTGAGCGTGACCCAATTCTGAGCTATTCTGGGCCTGGTGGGAACAGAATAATTCCCTCCCGCTGATGCCACGCCTGCAGGCAGCCTGACTTTGAAATGCCCTCGGCTGGGCACAGACGCAGCGTGGGGAGGATGGCAGGGCTGGCGAGGCCCGGCAGGCCCTTACCTGCTTGCTGAGGACCCGCTGTGCACGGTGCCTGCTGGGCAGGGAAGGCCCTGCTGGCACCCACCCTGTGCTGTGGCCACGCAGCCCCTCCCTACAACCTCAGGTCTTTCTCGTGCCTGACTTGAGGTTAGGCCACATACCAGAGGCTTGAAAAGTGCCCCATGACCTGGCTTGTCCTTAATGGCTGAGCTGTGGACAGACCAGCGTGCACAGGCCAGGCCGAGGTCTGGAGGAGGGGCCTCCTGTCAGCTCAGCCCCCCAGCTCGGGCCTGGCTGAGGTTGGCCAAGAGCAGCCAGGCCACAGATCTGAGAGGAACTGACTGCTTCTTTAGGCCTCTGAGCTGGTTTTCTGGAGGGAGGGGATATTTGTTATGCAGCACATCTGTGGTGACAGCTAACTGATACACCTGCCCTGAAAGGTGTGGAGGTCAACTGAAGAGCCATTGGCCCATGCCCAGCCAAAGGTTTTCAGTTTTGGGTTTTATTATGCAACTGACTATAAGCACAGTGACCAGATGACCTGCATTTGCCAGAAAAGTCTCCTCGTCCAATCTTCTCTCCCGGTTTCCCGATGAACTATGCAAACACCCCTGACGCAAGAGCTACCCGAGTGCCTCAAAGGACAAAAGGTATTATCAGACCCAGAAGGAGCCCCAAGATTCTGGCCTTGGAATCCGACAGAGAATGGGGGCTTCCTGGCGATGGCAGCCGAGCCCCCCCAGGGATAATAATCAGAGATGGTCCCTGAGCACGAGCTGAGCCCACATGGATGGAATAATCTCCCAGCGCCATCGTGCTGTGCCAGAGGGCGGTGTGACCAGCGGGCATCCCCGAGGGCGGAGTGGGGCCTGGCCGCCTCCTGGTGAGGCCCACCTGATTGTTCCCACCCCCCTGCCAGCACAGGCCCCGCCCCTGCCCTTGCTCTGCTCCCAGCATGCACTTCTCCCGACGGTGCCTGGGCCCACTGGGTGACCTGCCTGAGGATCCCAGCTCACACCTTCCTGGGAGGGCCGTCTGCTCCCCCCACTCCAATTTCCAGCAGCCCCCAGACCCGCCTGGCTGCCAAGACCTCCGAGTCTCCGGGAATCCAGCAGAAACCTCTCCCTCTGTCCGTGGTCACAGCCCGGGGGACCTCACAGGGCAGGAGAGTGTGATATGGGAGGTCTGGTGGGCGGGGCCTGGAGCCCAGTGAGTCCAATCTCCTCTGTGCCTCAGTTTCTCCCTGTGCAGTGGGCAGGAGCATCCTCCCTCGGCCTGGGCTCTGTGCTAACCACCTGCTCACAAGCCAGAGGCAGGAGCGCAGGTGTGGCCTGGAGGACAGACGGGAGAGAGCAGTACAGCAAGGGCAGGGGCTGAGGGCCAGCCTGGGCGGGGCTTCCTGGGGGAGGCGGTGGGAGCTGGTGTCCGTGCAGGCAGACCCTGATTCTGGCCTGAGGGTGGGATCTGCCCGGAGAGGCAGTCTGAGCCTCCCAGGGCAGCGGAGGGAGCTGGATGTCATGCTGGGCCACTCCGCAGGGTGGGGCAGTCAGAAATTTCCAAGGAAAAGCAGGGCCACGCAGTGTCTGGGCAGGGAGTGGAGTTACGGGATGAACCCTTGCCGTGTGACCAGCCCCATGCTGCTGACTCAAGGTGACCGCCCCTGACCTGACAATTGGTCACTCCCTGGCCCTGGGCTGACCACGTAGCATAGCACGGGATGCGGGGAAGTGGGGGCAGCTGAGGGGCGGGAGGGGAGGCCCGAGAAGGCACCCGAGAGCCTTGCAGGTGCACAGGAGTCGGCCTGGAGCCGAGGGCTGGAGCCCAGCAGCAGGCCCCGGTGCTGGCCCCACAGCCAGTCCCCAGGCTGGGCATCGGGTCTGTCAGGGCTAAGCCCCTGGGAAAGGGTGCTGGCTCCAAGGACCCCGAGGGGACAAAGGTCTCGCGGAGGCTGCACAGCATGTGGGAGCGGGGAAGCCACCTGCCTCCGGACACACACTAGGAAACTGCTCCTCCCGCAGGTCCCCCTGGCGCAGGGGACCCACAGAACCTGGGGACGGCCTCAGGCCGGATGGCAGGTCTCGGGGGCCCTTCAGGGAGCATGAGACACCAAAGCATCTAGGAGTGAGAGGCAGGGGGGCCTGGGGGAGGGGTCAGAGCTCTGGGACAGTCGGACATGCTCTCTCCTCCCTCCTCCCCCTCCCGTCCTGGGACAAGTGGCCCTTTTTGCAGCCGGTGGGGGTGGCCACACACTCGTCCTTTGTCCCAGTCGTCCAGGGCCCTGTGGTGCCTGCTATGCGACAGGAAGCATCAGGGCGGGCGGGCTGCGTGCGGAGGTCCAGCCTGGGCGCTGGTGTGGGGGAGGGGCTCCGGCCTCCAGGACACAGGACTCAGTCAGGGCGCAGGGCAGGGCGAGTGTTTATTCTCCACCAGGCGGGTTGTGCGCATGGTCCCGGGGCTGGGGCAGACGCCAGGCCCGTGTGCAGGGGCAGGGATGCCAGCCACACCCAGAGCTGGAGGCCAGGTCAGGCAGGTGACATGTGCCCCGGCCCTGGTGTCCTGCCCTCCGTCCTGGGGTTGAGCAACAGGGGCTCCTACGGTTCCAAGCCTGGCTGGTGGGCAAAGACACGCCCACCCCAGGCTCCTAGGTGATGGAGGCCATGTGTCCGAGAGCAGAAGGCAGCTCCCAGCAGGCAGAGGAGGCGGGCGGGGCTGTTCCTGGGAGGGACGGACAGGGTGTGCAGCAAACAACGGAACAAGGCGGGGCCGCCTCTCCCTAGTGGCTGGGCCAGGCTGGCCCACCAGCGCTGGGGAGG
>NW_005353406.1:802097-802429 GCF_000412655.1 Myotis brandtii
TGGGCAGGGGCCAGGGTAGGGCTCATGGGAGCCGGGCCTCGGGGGCCGGGGGTCCACTGCACCAGGCGACAGGAAGCATCAGGGCGGGTGCTTCCTGCCCCGCTTCAGCCTCTGCTCCCCCACCTCCTTCCCTGCCTGGGGCCCCCACTTCATCCCTGGGCTCGGACCCAGAGGAGCCCGTGGCTGTGGAGCAGCAGCTCGACAGGGACACTGGGCTGGGTGGAGGCCCCCCTCCCCCAGGGCCCCGACGCCACCAGGAGGCCCCACCCCACCATCTGTCTAAACAGGCCCAGCAGGCACCCGGCCATATAAGGCGGCCGCAGCGGGAGCCT
>NW_005353406.1:802641-804398 GCF_000412655.1 Myotis brandtii
GACAGTGCTCAGCTCCGAGAAGCCGCGGGCTGCCAGCGCCTGGCACGTGCGCTGCACCTGCTCGATGCACGGCGAGAAGGAGCAGAAGCGCCCACCTGCGGGGGGGACACATGTCAGAGGGCAGGGAGCCCCCCAGGCTGGCGTCGGTGGCTGGGAATGCAAGGCAGGCCATCCCCCCTGGTCCCCCAGGAGTGGGTGCTGATCAAGAAACCCCAGTGTGAGCCAGGAGGGTGGGTGCCCAGACCCTGCCATGGGGTCTGAGGCTGGCCATGTGCTCAGGCCATGAAGAGCTGGGGTCAGGGGTCAGGGGCCAAGGCAAAGGCTGGGTAGAGAGTTAGGTAGAGCCTTGGCATCCCAGCTGCCAGCTCATTTGGCCCAGAACAGCTCTAACCAGATGGCCTTAACCATGCAGCCCTAACCGCACAGCTCTAACCTTACAGCCCTAAACATACATCACTAATCATACATCCCTAACCACACAGCTCTAATCTCACAGCCCTAAGCAGACAGCCCTAACCTTACATCCCTAACCACACAGCCCTAGCGGGTGAGGCACTGGGTCCCAGGAGGCCAGAGGCTGTCCCAGCTCCTAAGAACTGGAGGTACCTCCTCTGCGCAGGGCAAGAAGCTGAGGATGAGGGGGTGGGGGGGGCTGCCTGCAGTGCCCCTCAGCCTGCCCGGTCCCAGTCCTGCGGAGAAGGTTCTGGAAGCCAGGGTGTGGCCCAGGCAAGCCTTGGATTGCCTGTGCGGCCTGGTCACCCACCATACCCGTACCCAGGAAACTTGTCTCCATCAGGGCTGCAGTACCACCACCAAGAGGAGACCCTACCCCTGTGTTCACTGCCAGGGAAACTGAGGCCCCACAAGGCCCGGGGCCTGGAGAGTGGGGACCACCCATGGCCGGGCCGGGCTCCCAGCGGGCAGGTGAGCCCAGAAAAAGGCCAGAGAGCCTCTGGGCCCGGAACAAACAGCAGAGAACAGAAGAGCCCCGAAGGGGCCTGAAGGAGCAGAGGGAACAGCAGATGGCGCGGCTCGGCTGGGCAGCGACCAGGAGCCTGGAGTCCAGGGAGAGCCTGAGCCAGCGGGCGGGGGGCACTGCCACCACCCTGCCGTGGGGGCCGCCACATCACTGGGGGCCACCACCCTGCCGCGGGCCTTGCTTTCCGAGGAGCAGCCCCTCCCTGCAGCTACGGCTCAGTGGTGGGAGGGAAGGGGCTGCTGCCCCAGCCGCTCCTTCTCCAGAAAAGGGAAAAACCCAGGGCCCAGCCAGCGCCTCCCTGGCTAGGAGCCCACTTCCGCCTCCACGCCAGCTTCTTCCCTAAAAGGGACCAGATGCCTGGCTCCTGGCTGGGGGGAGGGGCAACTCCGACTCTGCGGGGAACCGCTGGGGTCAGGGGCTGACCTCCGACCTCCAGCTCACCCGTGGTGCAGGCCCCCCTCAGGCAGGGCTGCCAGACTCCCTAGGGGCTGAGGCACCCCCCCCCTCGGGTGGGCACCGAGTGGAGCCCCGTTCTCACCAGTCTGACTCTTCCACCCCTCACCCTCCGGCCAGACCTCCCTGAGGCCATCCCGCCCCGGCTGTGCGGCCTGGTGACTTCTGACCCCTCTGGGCCCAGAGCCAAGCCCCCAGGGCGCACCCCTCCCAGCACCCCACGCACCTTCAACCTTGAGGGCGTCCCAGGCGTGGCCCACGGCCTCCCACGGCGACGGGATGTCCAGGAAGACAGCATCTGCCACGTGGCTCACGCCGAAGCCGC
>NW_005353406.1:804459-807365 GCF_000412655.1 Myotis brandtii
ACCCAGCGGCTCAGGCGGTGCTCCCGGAACTCCTCCCGCGCCTTCTCCGCCCGCTGCTGGTGGAACTCCACCGTGTGCAGGTGGCCCGTGGGCGCCACGGTGCGGATGATGGCGTGGGACACAGAGCCGCTGCCCGTGCCTGGGGGACAGGACGGTGTCAGGGGGGACGGCCGGGTCCACCCAGGAAACCACCCCAAGAGACCCACAGAGGGCCCCCAAGGTCAGCTGGCCCGGGGTACCAGTGGGCATCCCTCGTGAGCTGCCTGTCAGTCCTGGCTGCCCTCTGACTCCGGCTGGGGGCGGGGTCAGCAGATGTCTGCCCTGCCCGGTCCCAGCGCAGGAGCAAACCCACTGCCCGGCCCTGGGGACAGCGGGCTGGGAGGGGCTGGGGCAGAGCAGACAGAGCAGCCTGGGTCTGACCCATCGCCTTCCACGCGTGGCTGGTCCCAGTTCCCGGAGCTCCGGGCTCACCAGGTGGGTCCGTCCTTCCACCCTCAAGCTCCTCTGCCCGCCCCTTGCTGCCCCTCAGAGTCCCTGATACCGACTCCCCACAAGCTCCTCTCCCCGCCGTGCACCGCCACACCTCCTACCCTGCAGCGCCAGCTGGCCTGTGTCCCTCGCCCTCTGACCCCCCCTGGTCCCCTGGGTGCAGGTGCCACCTACTTGATGACAACACCCCAAGCACGGCCCTGCACCCGACTCTGACCTGGCACCTAGCGTCTCCCGCACACTCGCCAGCCACCTCCCAGCTGCACCCAAACCGCGCCTGGCACTCATGGTGCAAAGCTGGACCCGATCCCACGCCAAGTCGGCTCCCTGCCAAGCCTTCCACAACCCAGCCGACCACACCCACTGACTCTCCCCTCCCCCACCCACAGGGATCCACCTGGAACGCCTGTCCCGCCTGCCTGCCCTGCCTGTCACGTCTCTCCCAGACCCACTGCTGGTCCTGCCCCCACCTGCCCGCCGAGCCCGGGGCCCATCCCTCCTGGCTCAGTGACAGCCACCAGCCTGGCTGCCTGCAATCGCCCCAGCACCCCCAGTGGGGCCGGGGTGACTCAGCACAAACGGGCCGCGCACCCCTTCCACGCAGGGCAGAGTCGACTCCTCCTGACGCTCTGTGTGCCGTCACCGCCGCCCCCCCCCCCCCCCCCCCCCCCCCCCCCCCCCGCAGCCCCCACCTCATTTCTTGCTCCTGCCAGGCTGGTCTCTGTGCTGCCTCTCTCTGGGGGCCCCCGCTTGCTCTCCCCCGGGGTGACACTCTCCAACTCAATGTCCCTGCTGCAGAGGTCCTCTCTGACCGCTGCCTGGAGGCACCCCTCTCTGAGTGACCCTCAAACACGCAGCCCTGTCTTACAAGCTCAAGCAATCCACGGTGCCGCCGATCCGACCACCGGTCCCTCTGAGAGGCAGAACCTGGGTCTGCCTGGTCCATGGCTGTGCCTCCAGGTCCTAGAAGGGGAGCCAGACACCAGAGGAGCCCAGAGCGGCCCACTGACTGGCTTTCTTCCCCGAGAGCAGCAGGCCCTGGCAGGGTGCAGCAGGGCTGACCCCGCACCGAGTCCTGCTGCTCACCTGCCACGGCAACCCCAGTGCCTCGTGCTGGGCGCTGCCTCTGCCCGGCCCCCCACTCTCTGACCCAGAGCCTAGCCCCTGCCTCTTATTTCAACACGTTTGGCTGCGCAACAGGGAACATCCAACTGTCCATGCGGAGAAACCGAGGCCCAGAGAGGAACAGGATGGCCTGAGGCCCTCAGCAAGCTGGCAGCAGGGGTAGCAGGGCCTCTTCGTGACCCGAGACCCAGTGTCCCAGCCCATATGGAGCCTGCTGGGAACCTACGGCCCCCGGGCGGCCCGTTGCCAGGCTACAGGCTTCAGTCTCCACCCCAGGCTGGTCCAGCGCCCCTGGGCGTGTCTGTGTGAAAGGCCTGGGAACAGCTGGCCTCAGGCACTGTGCCTGCACCCGGCTCCTGGGCTCAGGTCCATGATGACCTGGGACCGTGCCTGGGGCAGGCTCCCCACCTGCCACAGCATCTCCAAGTGGCCTGGCCACCCTCCAGGAAGGCGCCTCAGCTTGGGCCTGGCGGCCACTCGCAGCAGCCGCCGGGACTGCTGGGCGGGGACTGCTGGGCCAGCTCCCTCTGCCCTCTGACAGCACAGGGGTAGGGAATGGCAGTCAGTACCTTGGTCAGCACCAAGGGGGCACTGTGGCCCCGCTGCAGCAAGACAGGCAGGACCCTTCCTGCCCCCCCCCACGCCCCCCATGCCTGCTCTAGTCCCCTCAACTCTCCCTCAGAGTACAGCACCAGCCTCCTGACCAACCTCCTTGCTTCTGCCCTCACTCCCTGCAGGCAGCCCCCCAGAAAGGTCCTGTTAAAATAGACATCAAGCCCGGCTGGTGTAGCTCAGTGGTTGAATGTTGACCTATGAACCAGAGATCATGGTTCAATTTCTGGTCAGGGCACATGCCTGGGTTGTGGCCTCGATCCCCAGTCGGGGGCGTGCAGGAGGCAGCCGATGCATGATTCTCTCTCATCATGGATGTTTCTCTCCCTCTCCCTTCTGCTCTGAAGTCAATAAAAATAGATTTTCTAAAAGCAGAGGTCCAGGAGCCACGCGTGCCTTCAGGAGGGCGCAGCGGCCCTGTCTGACCCCCACCACGGGCCATTTCTGAGGTGGCGCGATGCACATGGACTCACCGGACTCGCAGACCACAGAGCCAGGCCGCAGGTCCAGCATCATGGTGAGCAGGGAAATGTCGGTGGAGTAGAGGATCTGGGTGCGGTGCGGTAGGTTCAGGGTCCAGAGCTCGGGCGTGGGGTGCAGCACGTACCCCCAGCCGCCACGGCCGCAGGTCACCTTGGAGCCGAAGGGGCGGCCGATGAGGTCCACCGAGTGCCGCAGGA
>NW_005353406.1:807440-809204 GCF_000412655.1 Myotis brandtii
TGCCGCCCCCCCCCCCCCCCCCCCCCCGCAGCCCCCACCTCATTTCTTGCTCCTGCCAGGCTGGTCTCTGTGCTGCCTCTCTCTGGGGGCCCCCGCTTGCTCTCCCCCGGGGTGACACTCTCCAACTCAATGTCCCTGCTGCAGAGGTCCTCTCTGACCGCTGCCTGGAGGCACCCCTCTCTGAGTGACCCTCAAACACGCAGCCCTGTCTTACAAGCTCAAGCAATCCACGGTGCCGCCGATCCGACCACCGGTCCCTCTGAGAGGCAGAACCTGGGTCTGCCTGGTCCATGGCTGTGCCTCCAGGTCCTAGAAGGGGAGCCAGACACCAGAGGAGCCCAGAGCGGCCCACTGACTGGCTTTCTTCCCCGAGAGCAGCAGGCCCTGGCAGGGTGCAGCAGGGCTGACCCCGCACCGAGTCCTGCTGCTCACCTGCCACGGCAACCCCAGTGCCTCGTGCTGGGCGCTGCCTCTGCCCGGCCCCCCACTCTCTGACCCAGAGCCTAGCCCCTGCCTCTTATTTCAACACGTTTGGCTGCGCAACAGGGAACATCCAACTGTCCATGCGGAGAAACCGAGGCCCAGAGAGGAACAGGATGGCCTGAGGCCCTCAGCAAGCTGGCAGCAGGGGTAGCAGGGCCTCTTCGTGACCCGAGACCCAGTGTCCCAGCCCATATGGAGCCTGCTGGGAACCTACGGCCCCCGGGCGGCCCGTTGCCAGGCTACAGGCTTCAGTCTCCACCCCAGGCTGGTCCAGCGCCCCTGGGCGTGTCTGTGTGAAAGGCCTGGGAACAGCTGGCCTCAGGCACTGTGCCTGCACCCGGCTCCTGGGCTCAGGTCCATGATGACCTGGGACCGTGCCTGGGGCAGGCTCCCCACCTGCCACAGCATCTCCAAGTGGCCTGGCCACCCTCCAGGAAGGCGCCTCAGCTTGGGCCTGGCGGCCACTCGCAGCAGCCGCCGGGACTGCTGGGCGGGGACTGCTGGGCCAGCTCCCTCTGCCCTCTGACAGCACAGGGGTAGGGAATGGCAGTCAGTACCTTGGTCAGCACCAAGGGGGCACTGTGGCCCCGCTGCAGCAAGACAGGCAGGACCCTTCCTGCCCCCCCCCACGCCCCCCATGCCTGCTCTAGTCCCCTCAACTCTCCCTCAGAGTACAGCACCAGCCTCCTGACCAACCTCCTTGCTTCTGCCCTCACTCCCTGCAGGCAGCCCCCCAGAAAGGTCCTGTTAAAATAGACATCAAGCCCGGCTGGTGTAGCTCAGTGGTTGAATGTTGACCTATGAACCAGAGATCATGGTTCAATTTCTGGTCAGGGCACATGCCTGGGTTGTGGCCTCGATCCCCAGTCGGGGGCGTGCAGGAGGCAGCCGATGCATGATTCTCTCTCATCATGGATGTTTCTCTCCCTCTCCCTTCTGCTCTGAAGTCAATAAAAATAGATTTTCTAAAAGCAGAGGTCCAGGAGCCACGCGTACCTTCAGGAGGGCGCAGCGGCCCTGTCTGACCCCCACCACGGGCCATTTCTGAGGTGGCGCGATGCACATGGACTCACCGGACTCGCAGACCACAGAGCCAGGCCGCAGGTCCAGCATCATGGTGAGCAGGGAAATGTCGGTGGAGTAGAGGATCTGGGTGCGGTGCGGTAGGTTCAGGGTCCAGAGCTCGGGCGTGGGGTGCAGCACGTACACCCAGCCGCCACGGCCGCAGGTCACCTTGGAGCCGAAGGGGCGGCCGATGAGGTCCACCGAGTGCCGCAGGAC
>NW_005353406.1:810751-814059 GCF_000412655.1 Myotis brandtii
CCAGCCTTGCCACCCTGTGGGGCTGTCTGAACTCTCCCTCCTCTGGGGCCACGACTGGCCAGTCGGTGGCCCTCGGAGTCCACGGTGGGAACCCAGGTGCCCTAGCTGGGCCTGGGCCTGGGCTCCCCAGGGATAAGAAGGTGAGGGGCTGCTGGCCTCCCACGCTCTGTGGGCTCCTGTCCCTGTGGGGCCAGCACTCCGGCCACTGGCTGCCTGTGGCTGCTGCCTGGCCTCCCTGCCTCCTGCTCCCAACGTGGAGCCAACCCAGCGCCATCCAGGGCCCACCCTCTGTTCCAGTTGACTCTGCTTTGGCCTCTTGCACCGCCTGAGTCACTCCCTAATTGCTCCCCTGAGAGATCTGGATTTTCCACTTCTCCTCGTGAGTTCCCCTTTCCCCAGCCACTCAGCTGTGGTGTGGAGCCCAGGCTGGGCGCCTGCTAAGTCTAAATTAGGACGGGGTGTTGGGGTGTTTCCTGTGGTCCCGTCTCCCCACTGCCTCTGGCGTTACTGGCTGCCCCCTCCTCCAGGCAGCCTTCCCAGGGCTGCCCATCTGCTCCATCGGGGCCGCCCCAGCGCTCAGCGGGAGTCCTCCAGCACTGGCCTCCCCCGCCCCGCCCCCACCCAGCTGATTCCCTTGGTCAGGTTGGCGCCTGCCCCCCGCAGAGTTTGTATATAAGGGAGGGACCACTTCACAGATGGGGAGAGCAAGACTCAGGGAGGTTGAATAACTTGCCTAAGGTCACAGTCAATGCAGCCAAAGTGGAATTGGGATTTAAAGCCAGTAAACTTGGCTGCAGAGAACGAACGGCCTGCAGATCTGCAGGACGATGGGAACAGGCAGGAAGGAAACCCTGGGGGAAAGGGAGAAGCTGAGGATGCCGACGGGGAGGCTGCCCTGCCCAGGTCCTGGCAGCGGCAGGTGAGGCAGGTCCCTCCTCTGACCAGCCCAGCCCAGCCCAGCCGCCCACTGTGCTCTGACTCCATGGCAGCCCCGCCTCTACTGAGCACAGCCAACTTCCTCTAGGTCCCGCAGAGCTGAGTGACAGGGCGCGCGGAGGAAGCAATGGCTGCCCTGGCTGCTCTGAGGAGGGCCGGTGCCCAGCCCGGCCCTTGCAGCTGGCCCGCCCCTGCCTGCCCGCCATCGGGGCCATGGCCTGTGGATGAGCAGGGACTCCTTCGAGGCCCCTCCCGCCGGGGCTGGTGGTAACCAGGTGTGATTCTGAGGAACCCACACTGTAAACTGGCCAGGTGATGTCACCTGGCTTCTCTCCTAGACGCCACCAAACCGGCTTCTGTGGGCCCCGGGGAAAGTGGAGGGTCCACAGGAGAGAGCGAGGTCAGCAGGGGCTCCTCCACCCCACACCCTGCTGCCCTGCTCTGGGACCACCAGGCCCCAAGCCGCCCCGCCTGGTGCGGGGCCTCCCTCACCTTGGCATTTGGGTCTGAAGGCCTCAAAGTTCCCCCCCCCTTCCCCTGCCACAGCTGCTGACCCCCTCGCCTTCAGAGTCCAGCCCAGGGTGGGCCCCGGCCAGGTTGGCACAGGGCAGCCACTCCAGGCACTGAGGGACTGCCGGCCCCGTCACCCACCTGCTGGTCTTCCCCCTGCTTAAGTGCAAAACTGGACAGAACACCCAGCCCAGGAGGTGAGGGTGCCGGAGCCCAGGCGGGCGGTCCGGGCGGGGCTACCTCCGTGTGGACCTTGCCTGTGCAGGGAGTGCTTCCCTCTCCCCACCCTCGAAGTGGCCAAGCCCTGGGCGGCCTGGGGGTGGGGGAGGGGGCCTTCAGAGCCGCTGCAGAGGCTGAGACAAAGAGGAAGCCCTGAGCTCTCCCCCCGCCCCCCCTCCGGTCTGTCTGAAAGCCAACTCAGCCTCGCGGGCCAGCAGCTCTGGTTTCTAGAAACAGGAACCTGAGCCCATCAGGCCTCCGGAGGCGGGGAGGCAGCTGCAGATATTTCTGAAACTGGGGAAGGGGCTGCAGGAACCCCAGGCTTAAGGGACACCGGCTGTCCAGCCAGCCCGCACTGCTTGCCCTTGCAAAACGGCTTGTTTTATGAGCCTGAAAACACCACCTCGCAAACACAGAAAGCACTTGTGGGAGCAGGTCAGAGCGCGCCCAGGTGAGAGGGAAGAGCCAGGGTTCCCTCTGCGGTCACCACGGGGGCAGCAGTGAGGCTCCGCGCCCTCTGAGCGCGCAGAGGTGGAGGGACTGCTTGGTGCTTGTCCGTGGGTCTCTGCTTCAGTGCGTCCCCAGGCACTGGGACTCCTGGCTCCCCTCCCCCCCCATCTCCTCCCCTCTGGTGTTTGTTGGCATGGACGCTCACTCAGGGCCAGTCTCTCCCAGCAGCACCGTGTTCCCCTCACTGCCCGCAGAGCTCACCGTGCAGGCCTGGGGGGTGGGAGGGGGGGTGACATACACACGTAGATGAGGGCTTCCTCCTTTCTTGCTTTATTCTTTTTTAAAAATATATTTTTTTTATTGATTTCAGAGAGGAAGGAAGAGGGAGAGAGAGAAACATCCATGAGGAGAGAATCATGGATCCGCTGCCTCCTGCCCGTCCCCTACTGGGGATCGAGCCCACAACCTGGGCATGTGCCCTTCACCTGAATGGAACCTGGGACCTTTCAGTTCGCAGGCCGACGCTCTATCCATTGAGCCACACCGGCTAGGGCCCTTGCTTTATTCTTAAAGCAGTGTCTGATGGGTATTAACCACAGGTGCTCCAATTCACTCTTTAAATCGCTGTATAATCCTCCACACTGGGCTCAGGCCTCCCACCCAGGGCCAGCATCCAGGGATGGGCACCCAGTCATATCCACGTCCATCTGTGTGTTTGTGTTTCGAACTACAGGTCTCTATCGGCAGAGGCCGCCCTTTCCACAGGCAGAAGTGGGGTCGTGGGGTCATGGAGTGGGAATATTTTTAATTTTAATAGATATTCTGCCAAAGTACTTTCCAAAAATGATGTAGCAGTTGGCAGCAGTGAATGCCTGTCTCCCCACGTTCCAGCCCACAGCTCACGCTGGCTGGTGTCCCTCTTTCACAGTGTTGCTACTCTGGGTGGGTGAAGGGTAGTGGAAGGCAGTAGCGTCATTGTCTTTTAAATTTAAATGGCATGATTCTGACTTTTAGGGTCTTTTTACATCTCACATACACTTAACCGTGAGCGAGTCCTCCCATGTTTGCCTTTGGGGGTTGGGTGGTGAGGCTGAACCTGTCCCCCGGCGCAGAGGCCAGGGCTGGGGTCTGGAGACAGGCTTTGCACGGCCCAGCGGCCTCTCCGGGCCCCCAGCGCTCCAGGACTCGCCCAA
>NW_005353406.1:815007-815232 GCF_000412655.1 Myotis brandtii
GCAGCCCCCCCGCCGCCGCCCTGCCCTTCTCCAACAGCCACAACGCGCGGAAGCTGCGCTTCCCCGCGGAGGACGAGTACCCCGACCTCAGCGGCCACAACAACCACATGGCCAAGGTGCTGACCCCCGAGCTGTACGCCGAACTGCGCGCCAAGAGCACGCCGAGCGGCTTCACGTTGGACGACGTCATCCAGACCGGAGTGGACAACCCGGGTACGCGCAGCC
>NW_005353406.1:815853-816646 GCF_000412655.1 Myotis brandtii
CGAGCCTGGACGGCGACCTGGCCGGCAAGTACTACTCGCTCAAGAGCATGACGGACGCGGAGCAGCAGCAGCTCATCGATGACCACTTCCTCTTCGACAAGCCCGTGTCTCCGCTGCTGCTGGCCTCGGGCATGGCCCGGGACTGGCCCGACGCCCGTGGCATCTGGTGCGTGTCCCCTCCCCCACCCCTCCCCATCCCGCGGGTCCCCGCCTTCCCTGCGCCGCCCCGCCCCGCCCATGCAGTGGAGGGAGGAGGGGTCACGCTCCTAGGACAGGTTTGGTGCCATCAGGGCCTCCTGGCAGGTGACTTTGACCAGGCAGGTGCGCGGAGGCCTCAGTCCGGGGGGACCTTAGGGGTGGGGGAGGAGACAGGCCAGGTTGGCTTCTCTCCCCCCATCTTGGGAGCTGGAGCGCCTTGTTTTCTTTCTTTCTCACGCGGGACTCTGCCAGGTGCGGGGTGACGCAGAGGATTCCCAGTGGGGCAAGGGCGGACCTCCTGCTTGCCTCACTGTCTGTAGGCGGGGCTCCAGCCCCCAGACACAGTGCTTTCCGGGACGGGGGTGGGGGTGGGGCTGTCCTGGCGGCTCTTGCCCCTTACCTCTTAGATGGGGACCTGGTGTCCCCCTTAGCACGTGACTGACAGGATGGGGGCAGCTTAGGGCTTTTTGATCCATTTCTGAGGTGCCCTGGCCTCCCTGCCTGCCCCTGGGTACACCTCAGGCCTGGGACCCCCTGGAGTCTTTCCTGGATGTGCCAAGGCCTCCGTCCTGGAGGCGGCCTGACCCTGCCCCCC
>NW_005353406.1:816673-834480 GCF_000412655.1 Myotis brandtii
AAGACCTTCCTGGTGTGGATCAATGAGGAGGACCACCTGCGGGTCATCTCCATGCAGAAGGGGGGCAACATGAAGGAGGTGTTCACCCGGTTCTGCAATGGCCTCACCCAGGTCAGGCCTGGCCCCCAACAGGAGCTGGCATGAGTGTGTGTGTGTGGGGGTCGGTGCCAGGGAGGGGGCAGGCCAGGCAGGGACTTAGTCACCTCAGGCTCCTGGGTCCCAGCTGGTCGCCTGCGGGGAGGGGTCTCTCCAGGCCTCGCCGCTCACGCCTTCTCCACCTCCAGATTGAAGGGCTCTTCAAGTCTAAGAACTACGAGTTCATGTGGAACCCACACCTGGGCTACATCCTCACCTGCCCGTCCAACCTGGGCACGGGGCTGCGGGCGGGCGTGCACATCAAGCTGCCCCACCTGAGCAAGCACGACAAGTTCGCCGAGGTGCTCAAGCGGCTGCGGCTTCAGAAGCGAGGCACAGGTGCGTGGGGCAGGGTCTGACCCCAGCTCTTCCGCGGGCCCCCCATCCCCCCACCCCCCGCTGACCTGGCTGTCCCCCCAGGTGGTGTGGACACGGCGGCGGTGGGCGGGGTCTTTGACATCTCCAACGCCGACCGCCTGGGCTTCTCCGAGGTGGAGCTGGTGCAGATGGTGGTGGACGGCGTGAAGCTGCTCATTGAGATGGAGAAGCGGCTGGAGCAGGGCCAGGCCATCGATGACCTCATTCCCGCCCAGAAGTGAAGCCGTCCAGCACCTGCCACCGCCACCAGCCCCGCCGCTTCCTGATGTATCGCCTGGGCAGAGCCCACCACACACCCTGAGCTCGAGCCCGTGGCCGAGCCCTTAGCCTCGCTGTAGAGACTCCCGTTGTCCTAGGTAGAGTTTATTTTTGGTTAAGTGATGGCTACGATGTTGCTGATGCTGAAATAAACAGGGTTTGGCCTGCCCCGAGCCTGAGCCTGCCCCTCTGCGTCACTTCTGAGATGCAACAGGAACAGGAGGGTCACCCTGCTGTGCCCACCTGGTCCTATTCCATGAACCCCTCTTGGCCCTCCCTGCAGGCCTGAGGTGGGCTGGGGGAAGGCTGTGGAGGGGGAGGAGCTCCAGGGAGGAGCCCCCAAGCTGAGCATCTAAGAGCACTTGGGCCTGGGGGTGGAGCCTGGCACTTGGCTCAGCCCCACCCGCAGAGTGGGGGAGGTGTGGATGCTGTGAGGAGGGCCGGAGCCCAGAAACTTGAAACCTTTTGTTCCTCCACCCCCAAACACTACCCCCTCCTCCAGCCAGCCTGGCAGCATCCCCTCCCCGACACCCACCCTCTCTGCTAGATGCTCTCCCCGCAGGCTGAACTGGCCCTGCAGTTTCTGCCAGAAGCCTGGGGTCCTCACACCGCCCTCCTCAGAGCCTCAGGTGCCTCAGTCCCTCCGACTCCCACAGTGGGTCCCACCGTAGTGTCCCCGGCCAGGCTTTCTGGGTGTTTCCCAGCTGCCACTGCACCCGGCTGGTCTCTCACTCTGTGGGCCCACCATGGGCGAGTCAGCCAGGGCCTGGCTGTCCCTTCTCCAACTCCTCAGCCCTGAGGGCAGCCTGTGCTGCCACCTGCTGGCCAGGGCCGTCTCTGTCCTGACACCCACCCCCTCCAGCCTGGGGTGCCCCAGCCCAAGCTTGGTCCCGCAGGCCTTCCCCTTCCCAGGTTCTCCTGCAACTCTGAAGCCAGGCTCGGCCTCTGCGCCTATCTCATCCTGGGCTGGCAGTCTGTCCACTGAAGACTGGGCTCTCTCCCTGGGACGGGGCAGCTGGTCATCCCAGACCTGGGGCCCAGTACAAGCAGGTGTGGGGGGAGGGCAGCATGAGGAACCTCAGGTGTCCTGGGTGTGGGGGGCCCATGCAGGTGGTGTCCAGGCTGGGAGGGCTGTCAGGAGCCTTTGCCAGGGACCGTGGTCAATACTTGCTGGGCTGGCCCCCTGCTGGGGCGTCTCTGCACTCATCCTTCCTGGGCTAAGCGGGCAGGAGGGGCCAGGCCAGGGAGACAGGAGGCAGGGCACCCTTTTCCTGGCTTCAGTGTCCTCCACCTCCGGGGCCTGGGTCCGCAGAGCCCAGGAAGTGCAGCCGTGGGAAAGGCCTGGCCCTGCAGAGGGAGGTGGAGGGCAGCCATGAAGGAGGAGCAGCAGCAGCAGGATGCCCTCCCCGGCCAGGCTCCCTGTGCCACTGCCACCGAGGCTCTGCTGCACAGTGGCGCGTGGGCCGAGGGGCTCCTGGCCAGGTGTGGCTGTGCCCCAGTGCGGGGTGAGCACTGCCCCACGGCGCCGGTGGGCAGCAGCACCGAGGCAGACACACCACTTCTTGACAGAAGGTCTCATCCCCTCAGCATGACACCCAGCAAGGCCCAGGTGGCTGGGCCATCTCGGGCTCAGCTACCCGACTGGACACGACTGTGCCGGGCCACCTGGTTTCCTAGCCCTTCCCTCTGTGTTCCTGGTTCCTCGTGTCCTCTTGCTGCACTGAGTGCACTCTCGTAGCTGCTGCCACGCACTCTGGGACCAGGCCCCACCGCCTCCCCTTCCTCTGGGCTCCAGGGCGAGTTTAATTTTCCTTGAAATTATGTCAAACGTGGGAAGCTTATGAAATGCTCTACCCACTGCAGAGGGAACTCGCGAGCCCCCAGCCTGGGTTCCTGCTGCAGCCCCACTGACATCCGGCAGCACAGCTGTGGGAGCTGTTCCAGGCACTGCGGGTGCTCACCCCGCCCCAGCTCCTGGATGCCAGCAGCATCTACCACCCCCCCCCCAGCCCCCCGACCGGGCACAGTGCCTCCAGACACTGCCAAACGCCAATGGGGACCCAAGAGCCCCTGACCCTGGAGACACACCCAGCGCCTGCAGAAGTGATTAGGAGACACAGCTGCGTGTGGAGGAAGAACAGCTCGGGGCTGCCAACACACAGGGCCGCTGCAAGACCAGGGAGAAGCGTGGTCGGGGAGGAAACAGCCTGTACTCGGATCCCACACAGAACATGTGGGGAACCCTGAGGAGCAGGAGCGGGCGGAGGCGGAGAGGTGACAGGTGACTTCCTTCTTCAAACTTCACTTTCCAAGTTTCCTACGGTGAACATGTCTTTCTTACGTAAGCCGAACCGAATTCTTTACATGTTTTTTAAAGGCTCTGATGTGTCACAGTTCGTGGGAGACTACTGAGGCTGGGCTTGGCTGTCACGGCCCTTTGTGCTCGCTGCGCCTGAACAATCGCCACCCACCCGTGGGGGCGGGAACGGGGCTCAGGGAGGAGGACTGGGCGGGTCACCAGAAGGCCACCTGCTTCCGAGGCGCGGGCTCTGTCCACTGCTCCTGGCCTTTGCAGACCTGCTAGCCCTGAGTGTGCGGACCTGCTGCTCAGCAGGAGCTGAAGAGGCGGCACCGGAGGTTCCTCCTTCTGCATTTCTATTTGCAGCCCTGAGCTGACACCAAGGAGCCGACACCAACGCCTCCCACAGCACCTGGGGCTGCACCTTGTTCTCAGTGAATTTCCTTTCCCCGGGAGCAGGGGGCGATCACTTTGATGGCAAGAAGTCATCTTCCTGGCTGTGAGGTTCCCAGGAGCAGGGGAGACTTCAGCTGCGAGAAGTGAGGCTTCTACCATGTGCATTGCATTGGGTGACCAAGTGCTGGTTCCCAAGCCTGGCTGGCAGGGCCTGCAGGAGGCGTGCACGCCTGGGACCCTTCCCTCTCTGTAGACCTGGCTCCGCTTGGGTTCAGAGGTCCTTCCAGCCCTTCTGAGAGCTGGAGCTTGTCCAAGCTGAAGGCTTCACTGAAATAATTAACTTAAGACCCAGAAAGGTTCAAAGAGCTCTTTCCGCTGAGCCTGTGGGAGGCTGCTCGCCGCCCAGCACCACCCTCCCTGCTCTCCTGGCGCAGTGGCCCTGAGCCTGGCCTGCAGCGGCCCAACCCAAGTAGCACGTCCCCAAGGCCGTCCCAGCCACCCGGGACGAGGACGGGCCCTCGGCTGGCGGGGGAACACCTCCAGGTGTGCAACCTGGTACATGCGTGTGACGGCCGGCACCACTCCCGACTTGGCGATGGGGACTGTACTGGGGCTGGGACCCTGCTCCGTCCTTCACTAACCCTCCTGGCAAGCCGGGGCCCGACTAGGTGCTTGCTGGTCTGCCCAGGTCCTGCAGGCCTTGGAGGTGCATCTTTGCAGGAATTTAGTTGGAACCCACCATGCCTATGAGCATGTAGGGTGGCACACGTAAGACCCGAAACTGCCGACAGCGGCACCAATGCCTCCAGACCCGTTTCCTTTGCTGTCTCGGTCTAACCTGGGGCTCCCTCTGCATATCCCTTTGCTTTCCACACTCAGCCTGCCCACCCGGGCCACCCAGAGCCCAGGGCCCTGTGCTCCACCTTGCCCTGCCCTCCTCCTGGCAGGACCGCAGCCCTCCCCGTCACCCGTTGGGCGTGGCCCTCGGTTGCACTCCTGTGTCACTATTTCATGGTGGCTTTTCTCTCCGAGAATGCAGACGTGGGTCAGGCTTTGGCCTTTCCCCTTTCATCCCACCCACCCCAACTGGCCTGCCTCCATTACTGGACAGACAGGTAGTCTGTGTTAAAACATGCCCAGCTTTTCCCAAAATACACAACTTAGCAAAAACACAAAACTTCCATTGTTTTCACTAAAACGAGACTAGTTTTGACACAAACTGCTCGGCACATTGAGTCGCACTTCAGATGCATTTCCCTCAAGAAAAAATAATAATAGAGGAACCGTCCACACTTAACACCACTGCACTGCGCTTGCAGGCCCGCCTGCTGCACCACGTGGCAGCACAGTGCCTCCCCCTCGTTCTCCCCGAGATGGCTTCCCCGTGCGCTCCTGGCCTCAAGGACAGCCAGATCCAGGGGCTCAGTTCCCCTGATGACTGACACGACGAAGGAAATGCAGCACAACGCGACTGCCACCCGCCCGCCCGAAGGCAGCAGCCCTGGGACAAGCCCATCAAGATTCTTGGGAGCTGAGAGCACGTGGGGGGGAGCCGGGGCGGGACCAGCGGGGCTGGGGTTGGGGTTGCAGGGGGAAGCCCAGGACTGGGAGCAGCAGGTGAGCAGAGCTGGTGCTGAGGAGCGAGCCTGGGACTGCGCAGAGGAACCTGCCGACCAGCAAGTGCCTGGCGCCCGGAGTGCCAGGCGTTCGGGGCTGGCGGCGTCCCACAGCGCCTGCTGCCGGGCGGATGAACGGATGCACATGCTACCTCCCAGCTTATTTCCATGCAGAGCATGACTGCTTTTCGGTGTATCACACCCTCCCACGCCTGCCAGCACTCCCTCCCGAGGCAGCGGGAGCCGGTTCAGACCTGGCTCTGGAAGGAGCCGGCATGCCAGGGGCCCCGTGCCAGGGTGCTTCCCACTCAGGGCAGGGGGTCTGTTTTGGAGGCCTGTCAGATCACTCCCAAAGGAAGTGTGGGGTCAAAGTCCCCTTCACAGCCGAGGTGCACTGAATGAGACACCAATTGCTGCAATGGCGACAAGACAGAGCCTGTCCACCGTCACTGCCCTGCGCCTCAGGCTTGCCTGTCACCTGCGCCACCTCGCCTGCCGGTCTGGTTTTGCTCAGCCTCGAGCCGGCACTCCTTCTGGCAGCACTGGCAGTACTGGGTTCAAGACCGTGTCTCTATCCCTCTCCTGTGAGAAGAACTTCTGGAAGGCACAGGCTCACCTGGCTTGTCTTTGGATCCCCAGAGCTCAGCACAGGGCCCTCCGGAGTCCCTGCCACCCTCGCCTACCCCCAACATGCATGTCGATGAGCGTCCATAGGGATAATGGCGGACAGTCCTCAGGATACTCCCGGAAACACCTGAAAAGAACTCAGGTGGTTTAACTTGGAGAAGCAAAATTCAGGGAGGGAACGACACTCCTCTTCAAGCACTGAGCCTGGACTAGAGAGCAGGAGACCCCTGCAGGATGGTAAGCTGCCTGTGGCAGGAAAACGAAGGAGCAGCCAGAACCCTCCCCAGCTCCCTGGGTGCGCGTGAGCCCCTGAAACTCGGCTCCTGCTGGAGGGAGGAGTTCTAGAATGTTGCCTTAAAATAACACAGAGGTGGGCTAAGTGGGTGGGAGGAAGAGCGAGAGCAGGAAATACAGAAGGCACAGGCTGGGGGCAGAGCCAGGCTGGAGCAGCTGTCTCCGTTCTCGGGGACGCCCCCACGAGGCCCCCGTCACCAGCCAGGGGTGAGCAGTACTTCACCACAGCAGAAACCACAGCGATGACTGTCCGAGGAGCTGGGAACATGTGAGAACCTCAGAGCTTGCAACCAGCCAGCCCCAACCACACAAACGGCAGGAACCAAAGTGAATCAAGAAAGCAACGAAACCAAAGCCAAGGGCAACGCAAGTGCACGATGCGGGCGTGGTGGGCAGCGTCTGTTCCTGCCCCCAGGGGAATCGGGGACCAGCTTCCCTATATCCTCAAACCAGGACTCCTGCTCAGCAGGCCTCCCCTGGGGAATGGTGCCCCGGATGTGGCCCCGAGGCGAGGCCCACTGTTAACACCCATGACTCTGCCCTCCTGACACCACCAGCTCTCATGCTGATGCCAAGCCCCAGGTTGCTGTCTGTCGTCTGAGGCAGGATCCACTCCCGTCCGTCCGTCCACAGCACTTGCCCAGAGGGACTTGCACGGCCTGCACCTGGCTGAGCTGTGTGATGCGAGCGCAGGCAGCGGGGTGGGGGGGAGCGCACCGGCTCCTGGCCCCCGTGGCCCCCATGGCCGGACCGGTTCCCGCTGTCCTGAGTGCCGCTGTGAGGCAGGAAAGGCACCAGGGCTGCTGGAGACCAGCGACCTCAGACCAGTTCCGACTGCGCGAGCCTTCTGGCCTGCGGGTTGCCATGCTGCTGACACACCACGCTCTGCGGAGTGTCACTTGGGCCGGGGGCTGTCCCTCGAAGGGGCGCACCAAAGGCCGCCTGACACAGCTGCTGCACTGAACTCAATGGCTGCCAGGGTGCCCAGTCACCCTCTCAGGGAGTCACGGGGGGGTGGGGGGGGGTGGAGTGCCCCCCGGGCACGGTCAGGGCACCTGTGAGCCGAGCCCTGCACTTCTCACCACATCCTTCAAGAGCAGCCACTGCCCCTCATGGAAAGACCTCATGGCAAATTACCAATCCCCCCCCAAGCCAAGTAAAGTCTCCAAGAAGCAAAGTTCCAAGCTCTCTGACCCAGGCCCCCCCTCAGGTCTGTGCTGGCCCAGGACACAGCACCATGCAGACTGGCCTCTGCGCCCACCCGCCGAGCGGGAGCTGCCAGGACAGCGCTGCCAGCGGCAGTGTCCACCGGCAGTGTCCACCGCGGCGCACAGGAAGCCCCTTTTCCTGCCGCGGCTCTCCAGGCTTCCGGGGAACCTGAGCTGTGAAAGGCCCACCGCTGCTTCCTTCGTGCCAGGCCCGGTTCCTCCGTTCTCTGCACGCGCCTCTGGTGCAGCCGGAAGGCCCTGGAGCTGGGCACACGCTGAGCCGCGCCTGGTCCTGGCCTGCCTGGTCCTGCGAGGGAAGCGGTGTGTCTGGAACAGTCACCTTCCTTTCCGGACCAGGACACCACCCTGCTTATCGGGCATGAAACCAGCAGCAGCGGCCGGCCACGTACCTCACCCCCTCGGGCCCCAGGGAGTGGAGGAGGGGAACACGGGGCCTTGTCTTTGCTGCTTAAACAACGTTCAAGCACTCCAGAACATTCCTTTACAAACCCGTGTATGCAGAATAAAAATGCCATCTCCTGAGAACGCAGAATCTAAAGGGAGGGCCTGGCCCCTCAGCGAGGGATGAAGTTCATGCTGAACCTCAGTAAAGGTAACACCTACGCTGCCACTAAAATCAAGTCACCGTCAATGAGGATTAAAGCCTTTGCATGCGACCACCTCAGACGTCTGACTCCTGTGGTGGCCACGGGGCTTACCCCCACTTCTCACTGATCAGTGTGCCAGAACGCAGGGCGGCGAGGACAAAAGAGCAGCTGCCAACGACACGGCTTCTTTCTGCATAAAGGGCGGCCACTTCATCAGGGCACGTGGTGAACGCATCTCGCTAAGGCCTCACTGAGTTCCCCTCGCCCTGGAGGAAACAATCGGCGGCGGCGGCGGTGGCAAGACTGAAGAACAGGCGCAGCCCCCACCCCGTGCGCAGAGCGGAGCTCCACATCTCCACCCTCCGCCCCTCTGCGGGCCGCACGGAGCTGGCAGAGAACCTGCCGAGGGCCAAGGCTGGACAAGGAAGTGACAGGCCCCAGCAGAGGGAGGAGGGGACTACTGACTCACTAGCGAAGGTCTGAAAGGTTTCAGTGAGGTGCCTGTGACGTGCTCCACACTTAGGTCAAAGGGCACTCAGCCCTGCCCCCCCTTCTCCCAGCTCTGGTGGCCCCCAGGCCTGGGCCCCTGCTCCCTGCAGGCTGAGCCCCCTCTCCCAGTCTCTCCAGGGGGAGTCCAAGCCTGTGCTGCTGGCCCGCCCGCCAGGCCTCCCACCACCTGCCCCCACACAGGGCGGCAGCGTGTACTCTCTGCTGCTCCTGCCAGAAGCTGTGCAGTCGCCTATGGCTTCTTCTCACCCGCCTCCACCCCAGAGCAAATGCATTTGACTCTTGTTTCAAAACATCCAGAACAGCCACCATCTCACCAGCAGCACCTCTTGCCTCATCACCGCCAGCCACCTCCCACCGTCCCTGGCCGCTCCTGGCTGCCAGGACGAACCCTCACGGCTGCCAGCACCTCGCCCTTAAGACCTGAGGCTGCGCACTCTTCTCTGGGAAGTCCCAGCAGCTCCCCTCAGAGTAAGACCCGTATCTGCAATGACCTTCAAGGCCCTGGTGGAGTTTGACTGCATCTCCCTTCACTCGGCTGCAACACACGGCGCACTCTGGCCTCAGGCCTCTGCAGGTGCCTCCCCTGCAGCCCAGGCCCTGCTCAAGCACTGAACCCCACCACCCACAGCCCTGAGCACAGCGCCTGCTGGAACCAGGACCCTGGAGGCCTTGCCCAGCGCCCATTTTTCACAGCGTTGATACGGCTCCGCCCCAGGTACCTTCCTGGTTGCTGTGGGCTGCCATGCTTTAGAGCACACCTTTAAGAGACTAGGGGTCTGTTTTGCTCACGGATGTGTCCCTAACACATTGGAACAGTGTCCTGCTGTGGCAGACAAGAGTGTTTGTGACTTGAGTGTCCAGACTTTCCTCCTGTGACCAACAACAAACCCAGAACCCAAACAGCACACCCATCGATGTGACAACTTCCCTGTGAGAGCAAAGTGTCAAACTGACTGATGAGTCATCAGCTCATAGGACCAGGGAGGTGCTGGGAAAAGCTGTCCGTCGAATTCATGGAATGAACCACGAAAAACGAGAGGAAAGTGACATACTTCACAGAGGAAATCCGGAACCGCCAGACCCGCACTGCTGCTCACAGGAGTGCCGGCTCCTGAGGCGGAGGCGGGGGCCAGGGAGGCAGCCGCTCCGACTCCCTGGCTCCTCAGCTGCTGGAGGGAGGGCCGTCTTCTCCCTTCACCGCCTTCAGGACCCTCTAAGGACAAAGGCCTCCCACACTCGCCAACTGCTTTTGTTCGACTTGCTGGTGAAGCAAAAACACTCAGTCACTGCCTTCACCGAGTCTTAAATACAGTACTAGGACACAATGCGAGGTTTTACTGAGAAAAAGTGAATGTTTAATTATCTTGTGAATCTACTTAGAAAAACACACAAGCAAAGTTCACAACTATAAATTTAAACCTTTTGGACTAGAAAACACACAAACAAACACAAAACCACAGGCATGAACTGTAAACCTGTACTAATTACCAACTAGTCTTAAGGTTAATTCTTAGTAGTTCAGTATTTCCTCCTTGGCAAGTGTAACAGCTGTAGCACCAATGACCTCCCACAGAGCTGCTGGGACGGGCGTCCAGGCAGGGAGATGCTCCGTATGCACCACCCGCACGCGCGGCCCACTCGCACCCACGGGAGGCACGTGGAGATGGAGGTCACACGCTGACCCTCAGGGCAATGGAAAGAAGACAGAGGGCACACGTGTCACACAGCTTTAATGTAGTGCATTCGTAGAAAAGAGGCCAGCTTTCGCTCCCAGGCGTGCTCTCGTCCTTATAGTTTAATACCATGATTTAGAAGATGCAGACGTTATTGCCTAAATATTATTCTATACATTTCCACCAGCGCCCAGGAACTTCAGGCCGCTGCTCTATTACACCATCGTTCCCGGTTACAGCTTTAGCTCATTGGCAATCTTGGAAGCAATGTTTTTGAAAGCGATGGACGTCCCTGATATCCGCTTGAACCGCACCCCGTTCAGAGACAGTCTTGGCAGCTTGCACACCTCCATCTCCCACTGCACGAGGCTCTCCGCGTGCCCGTCGCCGTGGACACAGAAGAGGAGGAAGCGCTCTCTCTGCTCGTAGTCGCAGTTGTTGGCGTCCAGCACTTTGCGGATCTCCCGCATCATGTCGCTGGGGTCCATGGAACTAGTGGTTTTCATGCTCCAGGTGAAGCGCAGGGAGCGAGGTTTTGCTTCTTTGTTTTCATCCTTTTGCTCAGCAGATACGTTGCGACTGAAACGCACAGCGGCAGGTTTATTTTCATTTGCACGGGACAGCTGGCCCTCTACTCTAGCTAGCGCACGACCAGCTCTCCAGCACAGCGTGGAGCCGGGCCGTTTTCCTGCACAGGCTCACACGTGGTTATCTGTTTCTTTTCTAAGAAATAACCATCTATTTGCTTCCCCCTAAAGTCATAGGCCACACATGCAGAAAATCTACCTGGCTGTAAGACCTTCACCCAGTCGTGTACTTACTAAGAAAATTAAGTCATGTACTTACTAAAATTAAGAAAATAGTTAAATCAGGCAAAGTAGAGAGAGAGCTGCCCACATGTCCAAGAGCCCAGCTCTGCCCCAGGCTGAGCACAGGCGGCAAGGAGTCCTCAGCCCCTCACAGGGGCCCTGCTTGGCTCCTGTGACGCTCCTCACTCACACAACCCCCGCCGGCACTGTGACGGGATAACCGGCGACTCAGCAGTCCAACCTGCTTTCCCTGCCACCAGCCCCACAGGCTGAGCACATGGCTGTGTGGGAGCGGGGGAAGGGGGGGGGCACTCTCTCAATCCCCTGCACCCACTTCCATTATTTTTGCTTCTACTTTAATTTAAACATCTAGTTTCAGTTCAAAAAAAAATTCTTACATGACATTATCTTGCTAGTGCAATAAAAAAAAAGTGTTAAGGCTTATTTGTTGCTGAGCAAAAGTGACCTGTTTGAATGCAAACTATGGACTCGCAAAGTTCAAGCCGAAGTCCCCACATCCATAGACGTCACAGTGGGGCCCAGCCAGGGTTCTCTTGCAACCCCAAGAACAGGCCTCCTACTGCCTTACTGTTAATCGTTATGGACAAAAACTGCCGTTCACAGTCTCCTCAGTGTACACCTGGAGGCCTCGATTAGGATGGTGAACACCTAACACTCGTGTGCATTAAACACACCCAGCGTAAAATGTTAAATACACTTAATCTTAGGGCAAAGTCGTTAGCAGTGCTGAGGGTAGGCCACAAGTTTTACTGTGCATTCAGTTCCCTGGTGCTGACCTGCTGATAGGACATTCTGCTGGATTCACATCCACCAAAACGGACTGGAAGCTTCCTATGTATAAAATTCTGTCGGGCACTGAATAGGCCATAAAAAGGAGCAAGAGCTCTCAGGCGCAGTCGGGGTGTGGGAGGAGGACTGCCCCCTGAGGCACAGCAGTGACCAGAGGGTCCCAGAGCCAGGAGGGCCCACCCCCTGGCAGGAGCCAGGGGAGGAGGAACCGCTCCTGGAGCTTCTGGGGAGGACTCTGAGGAGCCCCGGGTCCCACACCATCCCGGAGGCGGGAAAGCATCTCCATGTGCGAGCAGAGGGAGTGTCAGCAGAGGCACAGGGCAGACATGAGCAAGTGTGCCAACAGACGGACTGGGCAGTGTACGCACTCTGTTGTCACACACCAGGAGGCAGGTCCTGTGACTCCCTTCCTATCATGGAGGGGAACAAGCTCAGGACAGCTAGAGCCTACGCCAGGCTAGAGTGGGCAGGCCTGGGGCAAACGGCTGCCCGGCTCTCACCCCAACAAGCTGCCTCAACTGAGGCAGGCTGCTGAGGCTCTACAGGGCCTCGCATGGACATGGTCGGCCAGGCAATGGGGCCACTGCAGGTTTTCATTCAGAAAAGTCCTATGACAGAGCTGTGCTTTAGAGAGACCAGGAAGAGAGCCAATGGGTGTCAATAAGGACCTGAGCAGCATGTGGCAACCACTGTAAAGGGCACAGGGAGGGACCAACCACGGAGACGGAGTCCTGAGCCTCGCTGGTGACTCCTTTGTCCCCAATCTGAGCAATGACAGCTATACCAGATTTTAAAGCAAAACACTCGCCTGGTTGGCATGGCTCAGTGGTTAAGCATTGATCTATGAATCAGGAAGTCATGGTTCAATTCCTGGTCAGGGCACATGCTCAGAATGCAGGCCTGATCCCCAGTATGAGGCGTGCAAGAGGCAGCCAATTGGTGATTCTCTCATCACTGATGTTTCTACCTCTCTCTCCCTCTCCCTTCCTCTCTGAAATCAATAAAAATACATTAAAAAATAAAACACTTGAAAACATAGTCACTGTTCTAAAAATCTAATTTTCCCTAGCTGGTTTAGTTCAGTGGATAGAGTGTCAGCCTGTGGACTGAAGGGTCCTGGGTTTGATTCCAGTCAAGGGTACATGCCCAGGTTGCAGGCTTGATTCCTGGGAGCGGGCGTGCAGGAGGCAGCCAGTCAATGATTCTCTCTCATCATTGATGTTTCTCTCTCTCCCTCTCCCTTCCTCTCTGAAATCAATAAAAATATATTCAAAAACCTAATTTGAAATTTCTACTCACTGCTTTCATTTTTGAGACTAGATCTATGCTAGGAGTCACTGAGCTATCTGGAGTGCTCCCACCAAACCCAGACCTAAGTTCCTGTTGTTAGGGCCCAGACAGTGGCACCCTGGCGCCCTCCTGTGGTCCTGGGGTGTAGCACACCTCTGGCCCAGGCCCACCGCCAGGGGGCAGCAGTGGCACTGCCTCTTCCCAACCACAGAACCCAGACCCACCAAACCCACAGGACAGCAGGAAGAGCATCACCGCAGCCACAGTTTTTAACATAAAATATATTTAAAAAATCATTTCCCTCACCTGGAGCCCTCATATCTCCCGTTCCTCTCATATTCGGTCGGAAGCCTGAACGAACAGGACGCAGAAGCAGAGAAGTGGAAGAGAGAAAAGAGGTCTTACACAGCAGCACACGAAGCCCGGTGCAAACCAAGAAACCCAAGTCACCGGTGAGCTTAGGTCTCTCTCTCATGGTGGCCCAGACAGCGCTCCGCCTCTCCAGGTGTCCGCAGGCCGAGCAGGTGGCGGGCTGCACACTGGCTTCCCAGACCCGGCAGGTGCCCTGCCCAGCCCTGGCAGCAGAGCACTCGTGGCCTTCGACTGGAGGTACGCTGGCCTTTTAAATAACTCCCCAAAGTGTAATGGCTTTCCATGAAAGGGAACTGGATTTATCAGCTGAATTCTACAGTCAAGCAGATAATTGTCTTTCCAAGAAAAACCTGGAAACTAGGAAGATCAACTCAAAGCCACCACCAAGTGGCATTTCCCGCAGGAAGAAAGTGGTCTTCCCAGTTTTTGGTAAAGACTCACGTTAACCAAGCCTCTCAGGGGCCCACTGGTTTCACTGAGTAAGAAACAGTAGCCAGCCTTCCAGGGAGCGGAGAGGCACAGGCACAGGGCGGCCTCCAGGACAGACTTTCTGCCTCAGGTGTGTGCGTTCCAAGGCAGTGAGCAACATTTTTGGTCTCTTGACTGTCAGCATCAAAAAATAGTCATCTCACCCTAGCCAGTTTGGCTCGCCCTCGGACTGAGGGTCCCGGGTTCGATTCTGATCAAGGGCACGTACCTCAGTTGTAGGGCTTGATCCTCGGCACTGGTTGGATCATGCGCAGAGAGCAACCAATTGACGTGTCTCTCTCACAATTGATCTTTCTCTCTCTCCCTTCCTCTCTCTCTAATATTAATAAACATCCTCCAGTAAGGATTTTTTTTTTAAAAAAAAGAAAGGTCTTCTGGTAGGAACAGCATACATTACAGTGCTTCAATTAAAAACAAGACATGCTTGCCCTAGCTGGTTTGGCTCAGTGGATAGAGTGTCGGCCTGTGGACCAAAGGGTCCTGGGTTCGATTCTGGTCAGGAGCACATGCCTGGGGTTGTGGGCTCAATCCCCAGTGGGAAGCGTGCAGAAGGCAGCCAATCAGTGATTCTCTCTCATTATTGATGATTCTATCTCTCTTCCTCTCCCTTCTTCTCTGAAATCAATAAAAATATATTAAAATAAAAAATAAAATAAAAACAAGACATGCTTGCATGGTGGGCATGGCACAGTGGTTGAGCATTGACCTATGAACCAGGAGGTCACAGTTGGACTCCCGGCCGAGGCCTATGCCCGAGTTGCAGCTCAATTCCCAGTGTGGGGCATAGAGGAGGCAGCCAATCAATGATTCTCTCTCATTATTGATGTTTCTCTCTCTCCCTCTTTCTCCCTTCCTCTTTGAAATCAATAAAAATGTTTTTTTAAAGATCCACGAAAAACAAGATACGCTTTCTTCAGTGGTTGGTGGAAAGTGGCTTTTAGTAAAATACTATTTACTCTTCAACTCTGAAAATATTACAACATTTCTGCTATGCAGTGCCCCAAACCTAATAGGCTATAAAGTGTGAGTTTTAGACTTGTCTCTCATTTCAGAATATGAGCTAATTTCCCTCTCACTTTAGAGCCTTTTGCTAATTCAATCCTCTATGAAATGAAAAATGATGACATACACAATCACAACTTACCTCTGCCCGCTTGAGGCTGCCCATGAAATGTATACTAATGTTACTGCACATCTCATTCCTCAAACAGAAGCATGCTGAGTGTTATTAGTATGAAGACAGAATTATTCGGTTGCTAAATAATTCTACTGAAGAAAGAAAATGCACAGAGCATGCGCAGGCCTCTTGTTATGTGGGTGCCGCAGTCCCTTTCAAAATGCCTGAAAGAGTTAATCTATTTCTTCCCCCAGTTTCCTTTCAAGGAAATAAGTATTTAGTTCTCAGCAGAAAGTTTAGTTAAAAAAATAAAACAAAAAACAAACAGGGCTAAAAAGCCAAACCTGATGTTAATTGCAGGAACCATTTTGGGGTGAGGATTGAAAAAAAAAGTATATATATAAATCCTACCTTTTGATAAACCTGAATGACATGTTTCTAAAAGAAATTAAGCCAAAAATAAAAATTAACGAAAATGACTTGTACAAATGAAATATAAATTCAGTCAATTATAAAGAGAAAGAAAAACAACAAATAAAACAGGCTCCTTTTCTGTCCAATGAACAATGAAACAGTGATATGTGTTGAAAAAGTAAAATTATTACAGATAATTGAGGATGTGATCTTTAATTATAAACATTTAAAAATCTGTACTTGTAAGCAAAAACTCAGCAGTGACACTGACATCAGTTGTAATGAGTTTGTTTAAGGCTCTTCACATGGCTCTATGTTAAGACAATAAAGTCAACATCTTGTCTGAAATAAATGACTTAAGTCATTTGCAATAAACTAGTAATAAAACATTTTTCAATTTTCTTCAGAATATCTTATGAACAAAAATTTCACGTTCTTATACAGAAACATTAAAAATTTCATTATAAAATGTTTAACCATTAAGAGAATCATTGCTTACTTCAGGAAGGTAATTTAAACATTAACAGTAGTTATAAATTACTTTTTAAGAAAAAGTAACTTATTAGGGTTTTAAATAAAGCAGATTTTCAGTTTTAGATATTGAAATGAATGGAAATTTCATGACTGTATAACAATGGGTGATTCATTTTTATGTTTTAGGAATAAACTCAAAGAGCCCAATTCAAAAAAAGTGACTCTGCTTGTAAAACATTTTAGGAAAATGCTTAGGCTGTGAGGAACAGAATCTGACCAAAGAAACTTGAAATTGCTGGTCAGGCTGGTCTGACCATGCCATCAGCCTTCCTGGGCAAGAGTGGCCTGGGCTTGTCAAACGACTTGGAAAGCCCATGGCTGCCACTGAGCACAGGAGGCACGGGGACGTGTCTGCCGCTGGACTGACTGAATGGATCCCTGTGTTTTGTTTTGTTTTTCTAATCTGGGGTGATGTTGGCAGTGCTTGAGACGTTGACCCATTTAAAAATATCTAACTACTGTAGGTACTACAACCAAGCACTTCATAACCAGATCAGAAGTGGTACACAGCAAGTAGAGAAGATCATGCATTGAAAAGGTTTTGTAAATATTTAAGCACTACATGAAGGCAGTATTATTCAACAGTTTGTTTTAGTTGAAAACTGATTAAAAGGTCTTTAAAATGTATTTTCATTCCTGAGTTTTCTACCTGAGGAAAGTCAGGGTTATTGGTCAAGGACCTAGGACTGCTTTTCTAATTTTTCCTCCTACGAATCCCTTGAGGTAGAGAGAGCAAGAAGCTGCCGGCCTGAGGCCTACCTCACTCCTGCCGAGTGCACAGGGCCTCAGAGGTGGCAGGGCCCACAGCTCGCCCAAACCACAGGGCATTTGGGCAGAGCTGGGCGTAGGTTTCCTGGGGCCTGCTCTCTGCCCACCGCACCAGGGCAGGTCTCCTGTGCAGATTCTAAGTGCCAACCTGAGCCTTTCAGGGACCTGAACACAGCTGCAGCTGTTAGGGGAGGCCCAGACGCTGAGAAGACTACAGCAGAAGGACGGACTGTCTTTACGAATAAACTGACTACATCTGAAGGAGAGCACCAAGGAGCCTCCAGACCTCAGCCTGCAAACTTGCAAACAGAAGACGATGACCTTTCTGGAAAATGTGGGGGTGGAAACTAAAACAAGATGACCCCCTGGAATTTTTAAACAAGAAACCTCAACCTCCAAGTTCGATTCAGATACATGAAATAAGCTTAGTTAGAATCTTAAACATGTGCCCCATATCTCTCAACCACATCTCCAGTTTCTTCTATAAAATTGAGTGATATCTACTTCACAGGGTAGACTGTGGAGATTGATGAGTGTGTGTGTGTTTATATATGTAAAATGAGTACAGCTATACCTGAAATTCTACAGACATCTACTTATCTTAGTGCACAGAAAGCAGTCAAAAATTTTTATCAATGATAGTACATGTATCAAGATGATTTTTATTTTTTTAAATTATCTTTTTATTGATTCAGAGAGGAAGGAAGAGGGAGATAAAAACATCAATGACGAGAGAGAATCATCAATCGGTTTGCCTCCTGCATGCCCCTCACTGGGATAGAGCCCGCAACCCGGGCATGTGCCCTGATCGGGAATTGAACCGAGACCTCCTGGTTCATAGGTCACTGCTAACCACTGAGCCATGCCAGCTGGGCTTAAGATTATTTTTTAAAACAAAGCACAAAGGAGATAATTAAATAAATTCAAGGATTTTAATGATGGGCCCACAACAGACCAAAGTGCAGGGCCACTACATTGACCGCTATGACTAGTGCTTAGCCAGACCTGACTGCTGCACCTCCATTCTGTGCTCAAAGGGCAACCCACCAGGTGACAGCAGGCAGCAGGGCCAGGGAGGGAAACAGCCAAGGGAATGACACCCAGCGCCATCTCCTACCACCCACGTTTCAGCGGCCGATTCAGCCCAGTCCCCAGGAGAGAGCGGCGGACAGGGAGGCCTGGGGTGACACTGAAGGGAAGGA
>NW_005353406.1:834519-843555 GCF_000412655.1 Myotis brandtii
GATTGGACTTCAAACCTGGCAAGACCCTTTAGAACATCTGCTCTCTGCCCAGCCTGGAGCACAGAGTCTCAGCAAAGGGGCCAGAAGAGAGTGAGAGGCAGGCGGGAACCTCTGACTGCTCTGGCCCTAGTCAGTGCTCCTGACGTCAGAAGTCCTCCCTCATCGGGTATTCAGTAACAAACAGATCATATGGGGAACAGTTTAAAGTGACTCGTCTAACTTTTAGATGATTGACCTAAAATAAAACTATGTGAGGAATCAAGGAGACTTATAAAGTGGTATTTAACTTACAGTTTAAATACAAAGGCCCCAGGAAACTGAGCAGCAAGCTAATGGGCCAGAGGGAGTGAGGCACAGAGGAGGAGCCAACCATTCTGGACCCTGAGGAGATGCACTGCTGTGCTGAGCAGACAGACGAACAGGAGGGTCTGAAGCAGGTAAACCTGCAGGACACCCGGACACACGAGTGCACAGTGAGACGGCTCAGTTTCTCGGGCGTCCTGGTGAGGTCCTGGCTAAAGGTGCCTTTGACTATTTGCTGCTGGTATGAAGTGGCATCTTTCCCTTTTCCTCTGGTAGCAGCCAATGTTTCTAGGCATGTGCAACCTCTACAGCTCGATTATGGACATAAGTTAAAATACCTCAAGGGATCCACAGACATGTCCCAAGGCCCGGAATGACAGCCTGCTGAACACATGAAGAATTTCATACACGACCAGATACTAGTTTCCTTCTGAGCACAAACCAGAGATTTTATTAGCATAACTACACCATTTCAGAAAGGTGCGCTGAGACCAACAGAGAGCACAACTGCAAGACTCAGACTTTAAGACACTTCGTGCTCCTCAGTGACAACGAAGTGAAAGGAGAAGAGGAACTGTGTCGTTCTCGGTGAGCGCTCACCGAGCGCCAGCCCTGCCTGCCCTGGTCTGGGGTTCTGCTCCACCAAAATGACCATCTATGCAGACAAATGTGTCATGCAGCCCGGCCGGTTGGTTGAGCATTGACCTATGAACCAGGTCACAGTTCGATCCCCAGGTTGTGGGCTCGATCCCCAGTGTGGGGTGTGCAAGAGCAGGCGATCGATGATTCTCTCTCATCATTGATGTTTCTATCTCTCCCTCCCTCTCTCTGAAATCAGTAAAAACATATATTTTTTAAAAAGTGTGATGCAAGGAACAGTAAGGAGCCACGACCTCCCAAGTGCTAGGAAACGTTTCCTGGGATTCTCTTCTAAACCTTTCAGTCTAGTTAAAGAAAGAAACCAGAAAAACATGAGCTAAAGACAAATGAACTGCAGCCAGGCTGGCTTCACACACACAGAAGACATGTCTCCTCTTGCTGCAAACCACCAGCTCCACCTGGCACTTACCTCCTTGTGAGTTTTGAGGTTAATTTACTGAATAGATTAGCGGAGCCTCGGCTTCGAGCCTGTGACAATGGCGTGGCTTCGTGGGACAGGCTGGGCGAGGCGGGTGGGCCGTTATAGGTGGCAGTCCGCCGCTCGCGGGGCTGGCCGTGGAACGTGCTGCGACTGGCAGTGCCCCTGGGGAAGCGGACGCGATCCGGGGTGGCCGCACTGCTGATGCTGTGTGTGGAAGCAACTGGGGTTCTCTGGTCAGGAACAGTGCTAGAAGATGAGGAAGCACAGAGCTTTACATTTCATTCACCAAATCCTGTCTTTGTGGCAAACATGGCACACAAACATTCAGTCACAATATACCTTTTATCTAAAGTGGAGAGAACCAGCTTTAACAAAACAAGACCCCAGGGGTGTTTCACAGGACTGAGAAGCAAAAGTAAGTTGAATGGGAAAGGGGACCTGAGGAATCATTTGTAACGGAACAAAGCCTTGTGGAGTTTAAGGGAACAGCAGACATATTCCCAGGACAACATAATGCGGGGAAATTCTAGGACATAGCATGGCTTGAAACTCAAGCGTTCTTCCTTTGCTTCCCCCTCAAATTGCTCCCATGCAGAGGCCCGTGCCCATATGGAAGAAAGAAAAGCTATGCCAGTGAAATTGAAGAACAAGCAACTGAAAAGTTTTGGACGCACACGATGGCATAGCTGTTGTGACACGCCACACGCTGAACGCGACCTGGAGAAAGGGGTCCTCCCCAATCTGTAGGATGCGAAAGCAAGAAGACACACCGATGACCGAGGCCACCACAAGACAGGATGTGCGGGACTAACACACACTCAGGAAGGACACTGTGGACAACTGTGACGAGCTTGGGCTATGAAATCCACAGCGCGAGTTAGGAAGCAGCGGGTACACGTTGGTGCCGCGAGGAAGGCGCATTTTCCTTACACAGCCTGGACGTTATCTCCTTCACTGTCTAGTGGAGGTAACAGCATCTTGGGGGGCCCAGAGGCTGGCATGGACATCGACTTCTGATGTCTCAGCCGCCAGGTGGGAGGTGTGGTGCAGGTGAGGCGGGGCTAGCTGCGTAAGCGAACGTTTCTGTCAGGCTGGGAGGGGTTGGGGTTTGGGCAGAGGCAGAAACAAGATGTGATGGACCAGCGACAAAGAGCAATCTGTGCTTTAAAGCACAGCTTCCTCCCCAACCATCTCAGAACAAAACCTCTTAAATAGTTCCGGGGATTCCGGAGCACCTCCTAACCTGTAGCTCCCCCCGCCCCCCCCAGCAGTAATTTTGAAAGTGTACTCGCTTTAAAGGAAAGAAGACATCTTCCACGTTTGGGTCTTTATGCCAGAGGGACAAGGCCTTCTGAGCTGTGTGTGGCAGCGCCTACTCTACAGAGAGCCCATGTGGTCAGGTCCATGGCGAGCAGACACACTGCTCCCCACCTGTTCCCAGAGTTGAGAATCTTCCTACTCACTGGACATTCACTTCTTCATAAACAAGTCAAAATCCCTAAGGGGTCTAGGGGCCCCCTTTTTCCAGGTGGAACTAATGAGCAGATGAGCCGTGTACAGAGAGAGGCAGAGTGGCTTCCTGCCCGCAGTTGCCCTGGCACACGCTGCGGGACAGAACCGTGACCTCACTTCATCCCAGCGCCAGCGTGTCCTTGGAACAGCTGAGGGCGGTTTCTTTCCTTTAAGGAGAGTCGGATGTAGAACTCCGGCCGTACCTTCAGTGTCTTTCGGCAGAAATCCCTCCTGGTCCTCAAGTCCTGGAGCCGCCCGTTCCATCCCTCCTGCCCTACCATCCAGAGCAGCGGTGCTGTCCTGTGGGTGTCAACCCCTAGCAGTGCTTCAGCCAGCCCAGCCACCTCTCCCATCTCCTCACAGGCAGGGCCCATCCTGTCCTCACTGGTCCCCCGGCCTTCACCCTCACGCCCTCCAATGTGTCCACCAGTGAGCTGCCTAACATATAAACCCGACCTTGTCACTCATAACCTTTCAAAAGCACAGTGTTCAGGATGAAGTTCAAACTCCTCACCTGGCACCCAGGTAGCATCCTAAGCACCCAGAGCCTGGCCCCTGCCCTCTCTCCTGGCTTAACCTTCTACGTCACCTCCCAGAACTCGGCCAGCAGAGAACTGTGGCTTGTGCAGGGGCTAAGTGCTCTCCTGACGGGAAAGGAAGGTCAATGAAATGAGCACTAGAATTTTGGTAGTCCCACTATGAGGACTACCAATAATAAATTGCTCAATAAGACCTTCTTGTCCCTGAATTTTTGAGAATTTTGCCCTCTGACTTGGGAGAGTGGCTCTACCACAGTCATAGACATACTGGAAACAAATGCCACAGAAACATAAAAATAGATCCGGTTTTGTGTTTTTGCCACTCTGCACCCCCTTTCCCTATGACAAAAAAACACGTGAATCCTGCTTTAGGGGGAAGGCTCCTGGGCCCCAGATGCTGCTGACTCCACCTCACAACAAGTTGTGTCCGGCAGTGACAGGCTTAGAGTCAGACCAACAGGGACGGAGGAGACACCCAGGCTTCCTGGGTGTGGGAAGACGGTAAGTCTGATCCTACTGGGCCCAACCAGGGACCCAGGACAGGAAGGACAGAACGAGGAGCTGCACCAACTGTCCCTGCACTTTCTAGTTGTAGGCAGAGATGACCTGTTTCATGAAAGCTTGAACGCACTGGGCCCTGTCACCTGCCACACAGAGTCCTAAAGGATTCAACTACGTGAAGAAATGCTTACTTGTCCCCAATACATACAGACATACATAGACATACGTATAACTTTATTTTTAACAAGTTACAGATAAATACAACTCTTTCTACTCTGTATCTGCTCAGGGCAGGGCCAGGGTCAGCACTCTTTACCCCCCGCCAGCGGCTGTCACGGTCTCGCCCACGCTAGGAGCTGATGGACAGATGCCGTAAGGAAGGCAGGGCTGTCCGGCTCCTTCCCTGGGGAAGAGAAATGGCCCGCAGGCCCTGGGGCAGGAAAGGGCTTTTGGTGAAGTACTGGGTAAGGCTGCGCAATCTACTCCCCACGAGGCACACCGTCACTGGTTGGCCAGTGCAGGCAAGATCTACAAGGCATGCAAGCGAGACAGGAGTCTGGACAGACACGCTGAAGTTAGAGACCTTCCTATATAGGAAGTGTAAATCATAGTTTCATGATAGATTATTAAATTTTTTGACATACTAATCTTAGGGGCACTTAGTGGATTATTTTTTAGAAATTTAATATATGTTGTACCACAAAACAACAAAAAGCCGCGGTCCCGCCTGGCGCCGGCTCCGTCAGCAGGTGCGAGTGCTGCCGCTTGCACCTGCTGATGGCACCGGCCCTGCTCGCACCCGCTGCTCTGCACCGTCAGCAGGTGTGAGCGGGGCTGTCACCTTCAACACGTGGAAGCAGCAGCAGGAACGGGGCTGCCAGCAGAGAGGGGACAGGGGGCCGTGGCGGGAGGGGCTGGGCAGGAGCACAGAGGATGGGCCGAGACCTGCCCCCGTGCCCACCGCAGCCTTGCAGTCCACAGTTCCTTTCAAGGTGCACAAATTCGTGCACTGTGCCCCTAGTTTTTAAATAAACCTTAACTTAAAAGTTGCTTTGTATTTACGTCTGATTATCTTTTTGTAATTTTTATTTTAAACTCTAACCCACTTATGATTACTGATGGACAGGAATTTTTATTTTAATATGACATCTATCCCAGACCAGAACATTATGATATGAATAGTTTTGGTTGCTGATTCAAAGCATATGAGTGATTAGGCAAAAGCAGAATTAAAAATATAACCAAGAGACATCTGTTGTAACTGTGATCAAACACCCTCTGCTCAGTCCTTGGGCCTGATGCAGGACAAATGCATAAATGGGTTAAGTCCAGAGCAACTTCCCAACCATAAAATTTACCTGTGACATCAAATACCTACAACTTCTCTGGAAAACTTCTGTTGTGCTTTACTATAACGAATGACATCCCACTAATTCTTGGGGGTTCTCAAGTGAAAACATTTTCAACAGTCTCCTGGAGCTACCCAAAAGCACATGGCAAGCAAGATAGCGCCCACATCCTGTAGGGTGGTTAGCAACATCACTAAGTTGAGAGATTGTAGTCAGTGTAAACTAAGGAAATTCTTCCATGTACCTATGAACACTTACGATCAGTAATAAAAGCTAGTGTTTGTTGAGCGCTGAGTCAGTGTCTGTGCTAAGTGGCTAAAGGCCCACAGTAAATCCATAGGACGCTGACAGGATGACGATACGATGGAGATGTGACGCCACCTACTCACACCCGGTTTACACTGACTGCTGGTCGATGCTGGAATGGGCCTGGTTTATACTGACTGCTAGTCGATGCTGGAATGGGCCTGGTTTATACTGACTGCTAGTCGATGCTGGAATGGGCCTGGTTTATACTGACTGCTAGTCGATGCTGGAATGGGCCTGGTTTATACTGACTGCTAGTCGATGCTGGAATGGGCCTGGTTTATACTGACTGCTAGTCGATGCTGGAATGGGCCTGGTTTATACTGACTGCTAGTCGATGCTGGAATGGGCCTGGTTTATACTGACTGCTAGTCGATGCTGGAATGGGCCTGGTTTATACTGACTGCTAGTCGATGCTGGAATGGGCCTGGTTTATACTGACTGCTAGTCGATGCTGGAATGGGCCTGGTTTATACTGACTGCTAGTCGATGCTGGAATGGGCCTGGTTTATACTGACTGCTAGTCGATGCTGGAATGGGCCTGGTTTATACTGACTGCTAGTCGATGCTGGAATGGGCCTGGTTTATACTGACTGCTAGTCGATGCTGGAATGGGCCTGGTTTATACTGACTGCTAGTCGATGCTGGAATGGGCCTGGTTTATACTGACTGCTAGTCGATGCTGGAATGGGCCTGGTTTATACTGACTGCTAGTCGATGCTGGAATGGGCCTGGTTTATACTGACTGCTAGTCGATGCTGGAATGGGCCTGGTTTATACTGACTGCTAGTCGATGCTGGAATGGGCCTGGTTTATACTGACTGCTAGTCGATGCTGGAATGGGCCTGGTTTATACTGACTGCTAGTCGATGCTGGAATGGGCCTGGTTTATACTGACTGCTAGTCGATGCTGGAATGGGCCTGGTTTATACTGACTGCTAGTCGATGCTGGAATGGGCCTGGTTTATACTGACTGCTAGTCGATGCTGGAATGGGCCTGGTTTATACTGACTGCTAGTCGATGCTGGAATGGGCCTGGTTTATACTGACTGCTAGTCGATGCTGGAATGGGCCTGGTTTATACTGACTGCTAGTCGATGCTGGAATGGGCCTGGTTTATACTGACTGCTAGTCGATGCTGGAATGGGCCTGGTTTATACTGACTGCTAGTCGATGCTGGAATGGGCCTGGTTTACACTGATTGCTAGTCGATGCTGGAATGGGCCTGGTTTAAACTGACTGCTAGTCGATGCTGGAATGGGCTCGGTTTACATTGACTGCTAGTCGATGCTGGAATGGGCCTGGTTTATACTGACTGCTAGTCGATGCTGGAATGGGCCTGGTTTACAATGAATGCTAGTCGATGCTGGAATGGGCCTGGTTTACACTGATTGCTAGTCGATGCTGGAATGGGCCTGGTTTACACTGACTGCTAGTCGATGCTGGAATGGGCCATTTTGAGAGACTGACATCTGAAGGTGGAATAACCACATCAGGGTTATAGCAAAAGCAGTCTGACTTCACACCTACTTTCAAAGTAATAGTCTTATTTAGAAAATTACTCATGTGCCTCGTGCCAAAACCAAGATGTGCTATATACCTTTTCTCCACTACACACCAAGGACTGGCTTTACTTTTCACACAGTAAAGCTGATAAAATAGAAAGATTGCACTATGAAAAATCAATGAATAAAATTAATTTTAAAATGAAAAAACTCTATTAAAATAAATTGTATTGCTTGGCAAGAGATACACTTGGTGAGGCTTTAAGCCTTGGAGCATCCCATGCTCAAAGTGGAATGCGGCAGGGAGCTGAAGAGCTTGGCGAAGCCATGTGGACAGCCTGTGGTCTCACCTCCCGTACAGTTTCCATCAGCCATGATCTCTCTCACGCTGGCATTCTGTACAAGCATTCACATATGTAAGAAAAAGCCCCACATAGTCAAGGCTGAAAACAGAACTTAGGTCCTCTCAGAAGTTGCATAGCCCAGGGACCGTGCAGCTCAGTACGGTTTTGTCAAGGAATAAGATAAGCATATGGGAGAGGAAAAAGCAACAGTCTGCCTAAGAAGTCAGCTGTGCATAGAGAAGGCTCCGTCCATCTAATTTATGACTCATGCATCCATTTTAAAGATGAGAAAGTTGTCACATTTGCTGCCTTAACTGAAAGTAAAAAGTATGACCACCACAGTTTGGCACTCAAACCTCCAATAATTTTCCACATTATTGAAAATCCACTTTTAATTTATTTGTAAGATAAAAAGCAAAAGAACATCCAGATATTATTCTAAAATTATGGGCCCTGTCTCGTGTGGTTTGGCGCTGAAACTCTGCTTGGTTAAAGATAAAGACACTTTTAGACGCAAAGTGCTGCAATGAATGCAATGACTGATGCTACCAGAAGCAATGAGGCCCCGTCAGGATAAGGAGTCAGCCCCAATGAGGACAGTGCCTGCAGGCAAAGCAGACAGGCAGTGACTCCAAGGTGAACTGAAGCACTGCAGACAAGAGGAAATAGAAGAGCATGTGCACACACATAAGGGGGGGGGGGGGGGGGGGGGGGGGAAGGAGGGCAGATCTTGGCCTTAACATAAGCCTCTTAAACAGTCTGACTGGCCGGGCCAGTGTAGCTCAGTCGTTAAGCGTTGACCTGTGAACGAAGAGGGTGATTCCCGGGAAGGGCACGTGCCCAGGTTTTGGGCTCAATCAAAGTAGGGGGCATGCAGGAGGCAGCCCATCAATGATTCTCTCTCATCACTGATGTTTCTCTCTCTTCCTCTCTAAAGTCAATAAAAATATATTTTAAAAAGTCTGACTGTACCTCAGCGAACTGTACATTCTAAAGTTCAAAATGAATCTGATAAATAGCTCAACAATTGAGAAGAACTCATGAAAAGAGGAAGAAGGGCCACGAAACCACTTTTTCCTAGCTCTACAGACTAAAATCTGTAACAGATGAGAAACTTCTGCCTAATTAAGTCTTCTACTGATATCTTCTATTAAAGTACTTTGAACTAGGAGAAATTTATAGATTTGAGAATATAACTAATAAAATAAAATTTATCAGCACAGACTACTATTAAAAATATATCAATTAGTATTTGTAAGCTATCTAGCCCAGTTGCTATACAATTTATTAATAGTTTTTAATCATAAGGAAAGAGGCAATGTTAAAACAAGCACACACATAGGAATCAGAAAAGAGAATACTGGAACGTAAATATTTCTAGAAATTCAGTGAATAATTGCCCTGGACGGTATGGCTCAGTGGTTAAAGCATCGGTCCTCGGACCAAAGGGTCGCAGGTTCAATTCCCAGCCAGGGGTATGTATGTACCTCAGTTGCAGGTTCAATTTCCTGCCCCAGTCAGGGCGCAGTTGGGAGGCAACCAATCAATGTCTCTCACGCACAGCAATGTTTCTCTCTCTCTTTCTCTGCTTCTCCC
>NW_005353406.1:843586-874803 GCF_000412655.1 Myotis brandtii
TTTCACTCTCTCAAAAGAGCAATAGAAAGAATATCCTCAGGTGAGGATGGAAAAAAAAGAAATTCCATAAATAATCAACGTAACCTTACATAAGCTTTTACCTTCATATCAGTTAAATTTAAGCGGTCTATGGAAGAAGGAATGATAAATACTATAGTCTGGTCTTAAGGATGAAGGAAGAAAGGAGAATCTTTGCTTAGGCTGTCGCAGAAGTTAGCGATCAAACATTTCATGTGACTAATGCGACCTAAAGGAAACAGAAAGCTTACAGTACAATTTCAGAAAGTGAACGGGAGAAAAAAAAGAAAGAACCAATTGTGATGCTGGGCATGGGAATGTTCAAGTTAGGAGGTCAGGTGTCAATGACAGATGATGTGGATTTATTTCTAGAGCTCTACTCCGAACCTTCCCTGCTCACCACACTGGATTTAGTTTAGACACCACTCTTCCAAAAAGAAGTAAATCCACCCAGCCTGGGGACTGTGTTCTACCATTCCATCTTCTCTCTCTTCTCTCCCACAACAAACTAACTCTACCCCAAGGTCTTTGGACCCACTTCCTCTCACTTTTCCAACTCTATTTATTTTGTAACCCCAAGAAAGCTGGACAACTCTCTCCTTACTTACATATGACGGCTAGTATTTTAAATCATGCTTATTCTACGGATGCTCGCCTACCCACCAGATCCAAGTCATTCAGAAGACTGCACACTCCAGTACTTTGTGAGACTATGGTAACATTGGTCCACCTGGCCCTTTGGTAAACTGTGGACCTGTAGCTGAAGGTCCACCACCCTCCCTGTCCCCACCTTGTGATCCACATCCTTCAAAAGCATGGCTCCTTCTCTCTCCCCCTTTCAGCCTTGATCAAGTTATTCATGTGCACAAATAATCTTGACTTCACTATTCTACAATTAAACCGCAGCTTACTATCCACCTCCTCTGGCAAAGCTCCCTGGTTTAATTCAACCCTTTTAGTCATCACATAAAGTTGGCCAGGAGGATAAGTTCTGGACAGTGAGAGGGATTTGGAATTCCAGTATCTTCCTAAAAATTCACATTCAAGTTTAACTTACTGTTAGAGAATACTTACCATTATTATTTGAATTCTGATTATAAAAACTGAGAAGTAAACAATATGCTTCCATTTCTCTTGGGAAAAACAAACTTCTTGCAGACAGGTAAAATTCCTACCTGCTTTCTTTGCCATTCTGAATTACTGAATGTCTGTCAGCTGTAGTTCTTTCACTGCAAACGTAAGTATTTCGCCGTGTCATTCCGCCAGATGCTGTATTACTCTATTAAAAAAAGGGGGGGGGGCATTTTTGTCTTAAACTATTTAATAATTAAGCATAGTATACTGAGAAAAAAAACACCTCTCCTAATTAAACATGAATATCCAGTCTTTAAATCTACACTAAAATATCAACAGTACTGGCAGAAGGATCAGAAAGGGGATAAAGGCAGCAACCCCTCACTCCTGGCAGAAAGGAGGAAGAGTGGCTATATAGAGTGACTGTGAAACGCTGGCTGCCATAATCCATCAGTAATAACTCACGGATTACTTAAAGATCGAGACAAAGATCCACTGTTTTAAAAGCTAATAGTTTCAAAATGAAAATTAAAAAGCAAGTATTATAAATATAAGGTAAATGTACAAATAAAAATTAAAGATGTAAATATCAGAGTTAAAACTATAAAACTAGCCTTGGCTGGGTGCTCGGTTGGTTGGAGCGTTGTCCTGCACACCAAAAGGTTGCGAATTCGATTTCCAGAACTCTTAAACTCAACCAATTTAGAAATGGGCAAAGGACTTGAATAGGTATTTCTCCAAAGAAGGCATACAGCCCTCGCAGGTTGGCTCAGTGGATAGAGCGTCGGCCTGTGGACTGAAAGGTCCCGGGTTCGATTCTGGCCAAGGGCACATGCCGGGGTTGTGGGCTTGATCTCCAGTCGGGGGCGTGCAGGAGGCAGCCAGTCAATGATTCTCTCTCATCATTGATGTTTCCATATCTCTCTCCCTCTCCCTTCCTCTCTGAAATCAATAAAAAAATATTAAAAAAAAAAGAAGGCATACAAATGTCCAACAAGCATATGAAAAGATGCCAAACAACACTGGTCACTAAGGGAATGTAAATCAAAACTACAATGACTTCACACCCATTAGGCCAGCCGTAGTAAAAAATGGAAAAGACGTGTTGGCAAGGCTGTGGAGAGCAGGAGCTCATATATGACAGGAATGCAAAATGGTGCAGCCGCTGTGGCAAACAGCTGGGCCATGCCTCCAGAAGTCAAATACAGAATTACCTATGACCCAGCAAGTTCATTCCTAGGTTTAAACCCAAGAGAAATGAAAGCCAAGTCCACATAGAAATTTGTACATAAACGTTTATAACAACAGTATTCATATTAACTAAAGTAGAAACAAGCAAACTGTCCATCAATGAAAAGCCGATGTTTATTCAGAGTGAAACACTGACAGAGGTCACAGCTTGAACTCTGAAAACATGATGCCGAGTGAGAGAAGCCAGGCCCAAAGGACGCATATGGTCTGGGTCCAATTACAGGAAATGTCCAGAACAGGCCACTCCACAGGGAGAGCAAGCTGCCAGGGCGGGGGGAGGGGCGAGAGGAGAGTGGAGGGCACTGCAAAGCAGCGTTCCCTGCTGTGCTGGAGAGTCTGGGCAGGAGAGAGGTGGTGGCTGCACAACACTGTGAACGTCTAGATGACACTGAACCCTACATTTTAAAATGGTCAGTGAGATGTCACCTTAATTTCACATCAATTTTTTAAAAGCTGATACTTTCAAAGTAAAAAAGCAAAGAATGAAAGTTATAACTAAGATATTTAATCAGATAAGAACAATTTTTAACAAAGATAAACACTGGCCAGGTGGCTCAGTCGGCTGGAGCATCCTCTGGTGCACCAAAAGGTTGGAGGTTCGATTACCGTTCAGGGCACATACCCAGGTTGTGGGTTTGATTCCCGGTTGGGGCACGTATGGGAATCAACTGATCCATGTTTCTCTCTCACATCAATGTGTTTAAATCTCTCTCTCTCTCTCTCTCTAAGTCAATTAAAAATCCATCCTCAGGTGAGGGTTAAAAAGGGGAAAAATAATAGCTCTTAAAAGAAAAAAAGATAAAACAGGCACCTTTAATACAGCTGAGCAGACCATGCATAGTAAACTCCAAAGACTAATGGATAATCAAATGCAGGTGACTGATAATGCTTGTATATATTTTCAAAAGGGCGGTGTGCAGACGAGTAGGGTGATAGGGACGGAGCATTATGAAGGCAAAGAACAAGATTCTTACCTTCCTCTGGAGAATGTAACCCAAAGTTGGAGGCTGAATTTAAACTGCAGGGCTAACGATTGACAGCCCAATCTTATGGAGTTAGGAAGTCAAAAAAAAAACACCTTGTCACACAGGGTTTGCTGGGAGAAAGCCCAAGATCAGAGGAGCAGCAGAACCCTCTGGGCTCCTTGATGAGCCCTCGCATCCCAGGAGGCACAGCCAAGCCCCCCGGGAGCAGCAGTGGCGCACCTGGCCCTCACTCCAGGGTTCATCAGGGCGGAGGAGGGCTGTGCCATTGCTCAGTGTGTAGAGAAGAGCATGGCCACAGAACGTCCTTAAGATTGTTCATTCTCTACGACTCCTCCCTAAAATCACTTTACGAGGCTAAAAGCAATTCCTACATCGGGTCAGACAGGACACATTTCATTTAATGGAAAAGTTTCTGAAGCCGAGTAGATTCCATTTCATTTAATAAATACTACTTGCTCCCTGGTGAGATTTCATCAAGGGCAGAGAATAAGAGAGAGATTCAGGTCAGCAGTGTAATTTCAGGCAATTACCTGACTTTTCTTCACCCTAAAATTTAGTTAACACGTGAGAAAGCACCTAGTACAGGCCCTGGCACCTGTAAGGATGCCGTCCAAGTTCTTTACTGGAATAAACTCTGAAAATGCAGTGCACACCCCCATCCCTGGCCCACAGGCAGTCCGCGCCCCCAGAGCGCCGTGTGTGATCACCTGTCTGCTCGGCCTTCATTTGGATTCCTCTCCTGTTAGACTATGAGGTCTTTCCACTTCTCAGCCTCTGACACAGCCTAAAGCTCAGCAAATGTTTATGGAATCACCAGAAAGTGCCTTTGACATAAAGGGTCTGCTGGCTCCCCGAGAGGGAGCATTGCACTCGCCAATCCCCGGCGCTCTCGAGGTCAACAGCACTTACATTGGGGACAGTGGAGCTTGTCTTGCGTTCAGGAATGTCCGCCTTGTTGGGATTGCTCGCATTCCCAAGCATGGGACTGGCTGGAGCCATTCCCTTGCCTCCGCCTGCACTGCCGCCTGCCCTCCTGGAGGGAGCGCCGTCTGCTTTTAGGTCACCATCTGCAGTGCTGGTTTGACTCCTTTTTGGATATGCCACAACGGAAGGGATGGCTGGTCCAGCTGCAATAAAAAAGAGTTCACTCTTAAATGTCAGACCAGGTTCCAAACACTAAGACCCTCAAATAGCAGACACATAGGCAGTTTACTGACAGTATCAGGACAATGTGCTGCGTCAGCCCAAATTATGGCACCAGCAAAAAGAAATGGAAGATGAGTAAGGGATCATCACTTTGGTACAAAACCAAAGCTGTCCACACCTAGAACGCTCTGTGCAGTTCTAAGTGCCAGCTCTCAAGTTGGAAAAATGGAGGTGGACAATGTCCAGAGAAGGGAAATGAACTGAACAAGAGATAAATGAATGTTCCATATGATGATGTATTTTTAAAAGTTAGGACCAGGCCAACATAGATTTGATTCCTGAATCCTAGAATACTGGATGTAAAGGAATTACCTGCAACATAAACATTTAGTTACAGGCCAATAAACACACACACACACACACACACACTTCAGTCTCTCGATTCCAACACCTGGTATTGCCTTGAGGGCGAAACTATCAAGTTTGGTGAGCATACCCTTTAGGTTCCTAAGTCTCATAAAGGATTCACTTCTATGGTGAAAATTTTAAGAGCGAGGGCATTTAGCCCGGCCGGCGTGGCTCAGTGGTTGAGTGTCGACCTATGAACCAGGAAGTCACAGTTCGATTCCTGGTCAGGGCACATGCCTGGGTTGCAAGCTCATTCCCCAGTGGGGGGGCGTGCAGGTGAGAGCCGATCAACAATTCTCTCTCATCATTGATGTTTCTATCTTTCTCTCCCTCTCCCTTCCTCTCTGAAATTAATAAAAGTATATTTAGAAAAAACACATAAAGCAAACCAACAAACTTTAAAACACTTAAGGAAAAACTGGGGTGTCAAATATTCTCAGGGCTGCACTGTCCAATATGGGCCACTGGCCAGATGTGGCTGTGTGAATTTAATTATTTAACAAAGATGAAAATAAGTTCCCCAGTTTAAGTGCTCAACAGCCACATGTGGCTAGTGGCTACTCTACTGGATAGCAAAGACAGAACAATCCAGCACTCCGGAAAATTAAGCTAGAAAGCAGAGAGGGGGAGAGAATGAACAGAGAGCTAGAGACTGCAGCAGGGCTCCTGGAGGGGCAAGTTGTAAGGTTTCCACCCAGGTAGGCCTTATCCATCAAAAGTCATGGAATGGCCCTGGCCGGTTTGGCTCAGTGTATAGAGCATCCACCCTTGGACTGAAAGATCCTGGGTTTGATTCCATCAAGGGCACATACATTGCTTGCAGGCTCAATCCCCAGCCCCACGTCGGGGCATTTGCGGGAGCCAACCAATTGATGTGTCTCTCTCACATCGATGTTTCTCTCTCTCTCTGTCTCCCCTGCTCCCTTCCACTCTCTAAAAATCAATGGGAAGCCCCAGCTGGTTTGGCTCCGTGGATAAAGCACCAGCCTGCGGACTGAAGGGTCCCAGGTTCGATTCCAGGCAAGGGCACATGACAGGTTTCGGGCTCAATCCCTGCTAGGGGGCGTGCAGGAGGCAGCCAATCAATGATTCTCTCTCAGCATTGATATTTCTAGCTCTCTCTCTCCCTCTCCCCCACTTCCTCTCTGAAGTCAATAAAAACATATTTTAAAAAAATAATTTAAAAAAATTAATGGAAAAATATCCTTGGGTGAGGATAAAAAAAAAAAAAGCCATGGAATGTACCAGGGAGAACGTACCATGTCAGCACCTGGCGGACGGCAGACATTAAGCCCAATCCAGCCCCAGGAATCCTGCACAACGTGAGGGGCCCCTGTGTAAGGGAGACGCACAGAGGACACACTGGATGGTCTCCGCTTACCATGGTCACTGTACCGCCTCTGCTTCTGGCTTGAGGAAACACTTCGCTGCACTTTGTGGTGAGGAGACTGGCCAGTGCTGTTGTTGAGGTCACTGCTCGGCCTCACCTTAGCAAGTGAGAGATTGCTGCTAGAACTGGAGTCACTAGCATCGAGCTAAGAGAAAATGAGAAAAACAGAGCAAACCACACACGAATCCAGATGGTTGATCAGGAAAGTAAACTCATCACACACAAACCTCTCACAAACAGCTCACTGAGAGAAGCATCAAACATACAAAGATGAGAGCCCCCACCTCAGGCCACAGTGTAGTTTTGGCTGCTGGAAAAACTCACAAAAGGATAGGAGGTATTTATCCGCTCTCTAGGCTTTTTGAAATAACTTAAAATGCTCTTTTCACTTCATCTGATACTTTACATCACTTCTAAACTACGAATAGCTATAGGTTAGCTTATGAAAGCCAAGTTTGTGACAATATCACCATTAAGGTGATTATTATTATTTTTAACACGACAAACAGCCTTTATTGGTTGCAATGGGAAGTGGAAAAGGGGATATGACAGCTCTGGCTCCTGGGGCGGCTGCATACTCTGGCTGCCCTCTGAAAGTAAGGTTATTGTCTTAAAGTTAAAACAGTAGCTCATATAGATCAGAAGAATTAGATTTATTGCAGGTAAACTAAAAAAAAAAAAAAATGCTATACCAAGTGTTTTAGATATTAAAAAAATAAAAACTAAGAAAACACTTTACATAAACTGATAATTTACATAAAGGATATTTTAGTTTTTTTCTCTGATTACTCTTACCTCTGAAGATTTTCTCCCCAACAACAAATATGTAGCTGTGATTTCATCATATTTCATTTTACTAAGAGATTCTTGAATTTCTTCTTGTGAATATCCCATTCCCACCATAATATCTAAAAAAAAAAAAGGGCATAATATATTTATGCGTTTTGTTGGGTAAAAAAATCATTGTGTTATTAAGGTAAAATAATTTCCATTATTTGACCCAAAAGACCACACATTTAACACAAATGGGCAGTTGGCTTATTTCTGAGTTACTGAGCACTATTATAGGGACAACAGAAAACTTCTTAAACATGAAAAAGCAAATAAACTGAGTCACATAACTTAACTGCCCTTTATTTTCATTGCAGGCATGTGAGTCAAAGCAGAAATGTTACTGTGCACACAGCACACAGCACCGAGCAAGTACCTATTCTTTTCTGGTCTGAGATGTCGAGTTCTGGTTCAACAAATGGTTTCAGTTCGTCCTCCTCGTGCCCTGCGTTGATCCATCTGTCCTTCATGATTTGCTGAAAGGTGAACTGCTTGTTAGTAGCAGAAAAGAAAACATTCTGATAATCACAGTATTTAGAAAAATTTACTTTCAACATTTCATTGATTATAGCTCAAAGGGTAACTTTAAAAAAGTTTTTAATGTTTCAATTCCTGCTTTAAAAGCTCTAGGACGGTTTTCAACACAGCTTCCAAGCCAAGTTCTAAAAATACTTTAAAGAGACTGTAAAGTTATTTATTTCCACTTATGTGATTACCTCCAGAGTGCCTCGTTTTATTGGATTTAGCACCAGGAAACGTTTGAGAAGGTTTTCACAGTCTGTAGACATGTAGAAAGGGATTCTGTACTTCCCTCTTAATACTCTTTCTCTCAGTTCCTTTGGGAAGATAGAGAGGAAAGAAAACTAGTGAGTCAAGTTTGAGGTTAAAAAAGAACCCCCGACCCCATCCTAACAAAACATTAACTAGTAACAGTCATCATTTCATAAAACCCTTCCAGCTTTCTGAAAAACCTGGATGCAGCTGCTGCTTCTACCTTTAGGTTCTGTCCGTCGAAGGGTAGCGACCCGCTGACCAGCGTGTACAGAATGACGCCGAGGCTCCACACGTCTACTTCCGGTCCGTCGTATTTCTTGCCCTGGAAGAGCTCTGGGGCTGCATATGGAGGACTCCCACAAAACGTATCCAGTTTACTGCCAACAGTAAATTCATTGCTAAAACCAAAGTCAGCTATTTTAATGTTCATATCAGCATCTAACAATAGATTTTCAGCCTAGAGGGAAAACATCAAGACAAAAATGAAATTTAACCAACATATATTTAGCACTATGATAGAATTAGGCATTTCATAAAAGCCTTTTGTAACGATATAAAGTTAATACATCTTAATGAATAAAATGAGAAAACATTCTTTCCACGAAAAAAGAAGGTAAATCAGAATTTCTAATTTAACATTAACAACCAATAAGAGAACGAGGTATAAATTCATTCCAGCAATAACTTAAACAAATTCCCCATGATAAAAAAAAGAAGCACACAAACTTTTAATAAATAATCCTTTTCAATTAAGACTGATAGGAGACTTTTTAAAAAATGAATACTAGCTTTACATGGACAGCCACCTTTCATAAAACCACTAAATGCTTATATAATGGCAATTATTGGGGGAGGGAATTTGTAAACCTCACTCAAGAATCAGATCACAGTGATTATTTCAACAAACATTTACCAATTACACACCAGGCCTATGTCAGTGTCTGGATACATAACAATAAACAAGGGTCTTTGCCCTCGAGCAGCTCCTGATTTAGAAGGGGAGAAGCAGAAAAGTGCTCAGTGCTGCGACACAGGAGTGGGGCGACTGGGGCAGCCCTGGCGGGCAGGGGGGGTTCCCTGAAGGGATGCAGTCAAAGCTGCGGCTTGGAGGCTTAGTTGCCACTAGTGGGTATGTTGCCGAGAGATGATTTTCAGGCAGAACAAACAGCCTGAAAACCCAGAGGGTGAGAGAGAACGTTGGCTCTAGAAATAAAGAGTGTGTGGGGAGAGGCAGAGAGGACGGCTGGGGACTCGGGGTGGCCAGCAGTCAGGAAGTTCGGGTTCCAACCCCAGGCAACGGGAGGCACTGAAGAGGGGCCAAGCAGGGAAACGACAGCCTTACTGGTGTTTGCGGAGAGTATTCTGGCTGCCGTGTGGGACACGAGGGAGGGAGGGGCCACACTGGAAGCAGGCGGACCAGGCAAGAAGCTGGTGTGGTGACCAAGTCCAAGACACTGGCGGTCTGAACCAGGACAGTGGGAACGGCACAGGAAAGAGCGCGGTCAGGAGACATGTAGGGAACGGGAGCAAAGGGCCTGGGACCGAGTGATGCCTGAGCAAAGGCGAGGGGCCCCTGGATGAGAAAAGAGTATTCCAGTTTCGGAAGGAAGACCTTTAGGCGGCGAGCTTGCTGAGCCCGAGGGCCCGAGGGCTGTGTCCTCTTGTGGCTGGTAGTGGAGGAGAGGGGAGCTCTGGCGAGGGATGGAATGGGGTCTTCAACTCACAAGCAGCCACTGCAGCTACCAGAGGGGATGTGAATGCAGTGAGGGGGTGCGGAGAGGAACATGCGAGTCGGTGACAATTCTGTGAGGTGAGAGGAAGTGAGGACCAAGTTAAGATAGAATATAGACAGTGCTTAGAGAACTATGGCTGTGAAGGAGAGAAGAGAAAAGGGAGGATCTAGAAGGGGAGTTGGGCGGAGAGTTTTTGGTAAAGGGCGGCACAGACTTGAGCAAGCTTTTGTAAATGCTGCGGGTGAGAAGGCACCCGCACCTGGGGGAGACAGGACCCGAACACAGAGGCGGCGCCAGGCAAGGCGCCCCCCTGCCCTGAACCAAGACGGCAGTTGTGAGAGGTGAGGGTGGGTGCGGGTGCAGCTAAGTGAGGGCCTGTTGGGAAAGGGAGGGAGTTTCTGCTGAATGTTTCTATTTCCATGTGAAACGGGAAACCTGATCCTTTGCAGGAGCGAGGGCAGAGGGGAGGACGGTGAAGGAGGCTCAAGCAGCCACTGCGGAAGGAGAGCAGCAGGCACGGCCAGGCGGCCCGAGGCCGCTGTCTGTCCAGTGAGGCTGCATGGCTGGAGCCCCCGGCCGTTTGCTGGTGTGATGGTTTTTCTCCACAAACCAACTACAAGCTACTTTAACTGTGATGTAAAATACTTCTAACAAACTCACTTTTCTTTCTTTTTAATGCTGTTTGCTGTAACTAGATCAAAGGATTCAATTACTAGAAGATTTATTTTGTCACACGTAACAGCAGCCTAATGCATGCCTCCTCGCGGTCATGGCTGCCGGGAGAAGCGCGTGCACTAACAGAGCGCCCTGGTGAGGGCTCCGGGGCTCACCTTGAGGTCTCTGTGAACGATCCGCTTCTGGTGGCAGTACTGGACCGCAGACACTATCTGGACAGGAGAGATGCAACGTTAATAGTCATCACTGGTGCAGATTCGTAATGAAGAGGAAAGTACGTCACAGATGCTCACACATGCTTGGGACTCAGTCCTTGGATGCCTGTATGGATCTCTAAATATAATTTCCTCATGCTTTCAACTTGTTAGTTTGAAGAAGTTCAGGAGGGAGGCAAGAAGCGATGGGGGCGATGTCCTTCCTGCTCTCTCTAGATTAACTGGAAATTCTGCCTCTACTGGGGCCCTACTCCTCGACATGCCAGTACTTTTGAGTGTGGTTCCTGGGCCCAACAAACCACCAGGATCTGAGGGACCCTGGCTGCCCCCAGGCCCAGGCCCAGATGTCTCAGGTGCAACCTTACCACGCCCTGCAATCAACGCCAAGCCAAACTGGCAGTTCTAGACCATCATGGCCAGGTCTCACCCAGGTTGGTTCTCCTGGTAATTACTTTCCTCCCAGCCAGTCTGCTCCCTACCACACTCTCTTCCTTTTATCTGATGTGGGTTCAGGGACAGCAAAAGCTACTTCCCTTTTGAAGGACCTGTTTCCTCTGCATTAAAGTAGAAGACTGTGATGTATGTGAACTACGGACCATGAAAACCTTTGCTGTTGTCTCAATAGGACCCTCCTACTCTCAGCAGATACTGTGCTTTCAGTCAGCTTTTCATTAGTCCTGTGGCTAACACTGAATCAATTGTTTTGCTACAATCTCACACTTACTAGTAATTCTTTCAAAAGTCTCCTTTTCTAATTATAAAAGTCCATATGCTCATTATAGAAATCTCATGAAGTATAGAAAAGTTTATACAAATATGTAAAATAATACAATAATTAATAAATAATACAAGAATACACTGTTTCACGTACTCACAACTATAAACCTACTTTTGCCCTACCCCGTATATGCCTGTACTGCCACCAAAGAGAGAGAACATCTCCTGTTATTCTGGTCATGTATTTTGCTTGTATAAACAAAACTGGGGCTATAATGAAAATACCACTTGTTTCTCCCAATCATCAAATCTGAATTGTAAGCCACATGCACGCACCTACGCTAGACATTAAAACTCAGAGGGCTGTTCTATCCGTTGGTATTTTGGCTCAGCATGAGCAGCAGGGAGAAGCGGGGCTGGGGCTGGGCTGGGGCTTCACAATATTCACCGTGAAGTGAAGATTCAGAAGCTCAGACCTCCTGATTCACACAGGCACCAAGGCTCCAATGCAACATGCGGGTTTCAGAGCACCCGACACTCAGAAACGCTGTTTCTACTGTGTCAACAGGAAAACCGGAAAGTGAAAGAGCTTTGTTTTCCCAGAACATAACAGGCTTATTTCCTAGGACACAGGTAACTTTTATCTGATTTCTGCCTGATCCAATTTCCTTCTGATTCCCGCCCAATACTGACATTTCTCTCTTAGGTCTGCTTTTGAATCAGATTTCACAATTTCCTACACTTTCTCAAAGAGAATAAAGAATTTTCTTCTTTGACCTCCAAAGAGCTCAAAGCTAAAATAATGCCACAATAACCTGAAAACACTAAATGAATTCTTGGTTTTCTGCATCTGCTTTTAAGCTAGAAGCAGTTACTTCCAAAGGCTGAGAACCCAGATGTTCTCCAGGTTAGCACTGGAATGCAAGCCTAATTCATTTCCAACCACACATGACAGAACCTCACTACCCACCAAGGTAGAGGTGAGGGGAGAAGATGGCACCAGGAATCCAGTCTCTTTCTTTGAAAAGAACAAGAGCTCAGCCAAAACATTAAAGCAGCGTAAGCGGGAACTGGATGAGAGTGGTGAGGGAGTGGGAAAAGGCAAGGCCATTTGCTGATGATACGGAAAGAAGGGCTGGTTCTTTTCTGTGTGTGTGGCATACCCTCCACTTTGTCATAAACAGAAAACCTTTTTTCTAGTGAAGTGATGAGAACTATAAATGTTTGGAAGGCGCGGCAATTAGAAATGGAGACGGGAGAAACACCGCTGTCATGCTGGGCCCTTCCAGGCTGGAATAAGCTCTCACGGAACCAGGAGCAAGGAGTGCACCCACTGCCAGTGCTGGAATCAAGGCACTCACTGTCCAAGCACAGACACTACCTTTCCCGGACGCACAGAGCAAGGGCAGGCGGGCTTTGTGGACACTGTGACAATCCAACATGGAGTCACTGTAGCCATGACAGTTATATCAAGGGCCAAGTCAAGACTGAGGCAGTGGGATGTAACAGGAACACCCGGGGGAGGGGCTGAACGCCCACAACCACAAGTCTGGACGCTGGATAAGGACCCATCTGTAGCCGCCGGGGGCCGTAAGAACTCAGAGCGTGGCCGTGCGAGTCAAGCTCGGAGCCCTGCCAGACGCCCGCTTCACCAGACATGCTGCCACCACCTCTCCACCTGCAGGCGCCACCAGTGACTGGGACTTCCTGCCAGACGCTTGCTTGCTCTACTCGCTTGTATCTCATAAGCTCCTCCTCTCTGTGTGTAACCTGCGTGTGATTCTAGTGGCTTATGGGGGAGGTCCCCCTAATAAACCTGGCACCGTGGAAAGACACAACCTACACGTGACTTGTTTTGGGGACACGCCCTTGCTCATGACACTAGATCAGTGGTCGGCAAACTGCGGCTCGCGAGCCACATGTGGCTCTTTGGCCCCTTGAGTGTGGCTCTTCCACAAAATACCGACTTCTGCGCGTGGGCCACAAAGTTTCAATCGCACTGTACGTGCGCGCCCGCACGTGGTATTTTGTGGAAGAGCCACACTCAAGGGGCCAAAGAGCCGCATGTGGCTCGCGAGCCGCGGTTTGCCGACCACGGCACTAGACCAATTAAGGTTCCTCAAATAAAGGCTTCAGATTCCTGAAGAAAACTAAAAATCACAATCGGGGGAATGTCCAAGTCCCTCTGACAGGCCAGGCCCCACCAGGGGAAGGGCAGCGATGGCAGGAGTTAGGGGTAAAGTGCAAAAGGCCCCCGCGGGCGGGTCCTGGCGCAGAGCTGCTGCCGCTGAGCCTCTCCTCAGCTGGTCACCTACAGTCCATTAACGCCTGCAAGTCAGACACATTCCTCTGAATGGGAAGGAATGTAATTTAATGAGGCAAAAAAAAAAAAAATGGTTTTTAGGTGGCCAATTTATAAAAATTAGTACAGCTATGGAAAGGGCCAGACTTGTTTTGTAATAAAGAGAAATTGGAGTTTCCTTCCATAGACAACAGAATAACAGAACTGAAAAGAACTTCAGAATTCAACAAGTATAACTTTCTTTTTTCCCCCAAAAAAAGTTTTAATGTTATTTATTGATTTCAGAGAGAGGAAGTGAGAGGGAGAGATAGAAGCATCAATGATGACAGATAATCACTGATCGGCTGCCTCCTGCACGCCCCACACTGGGGATCGAGCCTGCAACCTGGGCACATGCCCAAACCGGAAACCAAACAGTGACCTCCTGGTTCATGGGTCGATGCTCAACCACTGAGCCACACTCGCCAGGCAATTTCCTCTTTTTATAAATAGAAAAACTGAGGCTCAGAGAAGTAAAATGATAGACAAAAATTAGTTTCAACTTTGATATTTAATAGGTTTAAATTCCAAGTACTATTAATATTTTTAAGCTTTTAAAATTAAACTTATAAATAAGCTCTTAACCATAAATAGTAGACTAAACACATTAAGAGAGGCAAATGTTAAAAGAAATCTTGAAAATCAGCTAAAACTGCCTTTCCAGATACTGTGAAAACTGTAAAGGCTCCTATCTATACTCTACCTTGACAATCTTACTGGTATATGTGAATAAAACAAAAATTTCAAAGTTCTGAGAGAAATGAGGCTACCCTGCCATTTAAATAAAGAACTTGTAGCCGGAGGAAAAGTCCAGGTGAAAGTATGAAGTACCTGCTCCTTCCCTTCCCTTCTTCTGCATCAGGGTGGCCAGCGCCGCCACCACTTGTTTTGGTGAAGAGAGTTTTGCTGGAAACAATCATGTGAGCCATCATTTACATATTGTCTACAGCTGTGTCTATACTACAACTTCCGAGTGAAACTGCTGCCACAGAGACTGTGCGGCCCCCAAAGCCTGAAATATTTACTATGTCACCCTCTACAGAATGAGTGTGCTGATTCCTAGTCTAATAACAGCACAACCTAATGAGTAAAAATTTTGAGTTTTGATGTCACAGGACTAGACATCAAAGTTTGGGCGAATTATTTAATCTGCCTGCGCTTCAGTTTCCTTATTTCTAGGAAATGAGCATAATACTCCTTAACTCACAAGGCGGCTGGATTTACGTTAATGTAGGTAAAGCACTTTTCCCAATGTCTGGCAGGTAATGATCAATAAATAAATGGTAATTATTATTGTTAAAAACTTGGAAATAGTTTTAATTAGTATAATCATAGATATTATGAAAGGCTCTGGTTTTTAAGGCTCAACTGTCAAAAACTAAGGTTAAGAGTGAGGCTAGCCCCGCCGGCATGGCTCAGCGGTTGAGCGTCGGTCGACTTATGAACAAGGAGGTCACGGTTCAATTCTTGGTCAGGGCACAGGCCCTGGCTGCAGGCTTGATCCCCAGTGTGGGGCATGCAAGAGGCAGCTGATTGATGATTCCCTCTCATCACTGATGTTTCTATCTCTCTCTTCCTCTCTGAAATCAATAAAAATATGTTAAAAACAAACAAAAAAACCTGAGGCTAAAATCCCAATTACAAAGCCAGAAACAGAAACCAAGGCTATCTCTAGAATAGTGCCTTAGGCACAAAAGGCACTTAATAAATTTTTGTTGAACTGAATGGCCAACCCCTGCTCCATCCAATGGGCCCTATAACCATTTATATGTGCAGACACCTGTTCGTTTCAGGGTTTGAGATTACTTTATCAAATTAATAAACTAAAGGTACGTTAATTCATACCTGTCTAAATTTAGCTCTTGCTTCTTTTTCCTTCATTCTTCCATGTGCAACCAAATAGTCAAACACTTCACCTATAATTGAGAGAAATAAAAGTAAAAAGAAGTCCTACTTCTGAGCATTAATTTTCCATAAATCGATGTTTCATTCTTAGCAATGCCTTAATTTTATTTTTAAATATAGGTATGAAGATAAACAGAAATATGTGGAATTTAAACTAAGTCCGCCTTAAGTTCAACTACAGGTAAAGTTCATCTACAAAATCTTGAAGCTAGATAAAAGCCCTGAAATTAAATTATAAACTTTCATTTTAAATATTATTTTTAATGTGCTTTAATAAAAACTTAAAAGTGAAAATTAAAAGTGAAAATGGATGTTATTTTTGTTAAAAGAGGATGTCTTTACTGGAGGACTATGACAAACCAGCACTTCATGAATATACTCATTCATTCAACAAATATTTATTGAGTGCCTACTAACTGCCAGGCACCGTCCCAGGCTCTGGCGAAACAGAGTGGTGAACAAAGCAAAGTCCCTTTCCTTGTGGAGTTTACATTCTAGTAGGGGAGACAGGTAGTGGACAGACAAGTGAATATACAGTATGTCAGATGATAAGAAGTACTGTGGAGAAAAAACGGACAAAGGAACAGGAAGTGTGCTTGTGTGTGCAAACATTTTGCTGACCAAGGGCAGCAGTGGATGGGCACAGGAATGGGTAGGAGGGTGGGGTCCCGAAGAGGCTGGTGGGCTTTGGTAAGGATTCAGGCACAGTGCCAAGTGAGAGCAGAGGAGAATATAAAATGGCTGACCTCTTACAAGGATCACTCTGGCTGCTAGAGGGAGAAGCAGGTTAGGGGTGGGGAAGAGACAGGATGAGAGCGCTGGGCCTAGAGTGGGACAAGGCAGCGATGTGAGAAGGGAGGGAATCAGGACAAAGTGTGGGGGTAAAGCCAAGAGAATGCGCTGGTGGACATTTCTTGGGGAAGAGGGGTGACATTCAATGAATGTATCAGTACTGCCAATTGCTTATCAATTTGGAATAAAGAAACAACGCCTCTGAAATCCACAGAAAGAGTACTAATTTAACAAACGTGGTGTAAAATGTGTTCAGGAAAGAATCCTGTCTACTTCATACAAACAAAGAATACCACCATCAGCTTAGTGACAACATTTGACAAAAATATTTTGCCTAGCCGGCGTGGCTCAGTGGTTGATTGTTGATCTACGAACCAGGAGGTCATGGTTTGATTCCTGGTCAGGGCACATGCCCAGGTTGTGGGTTCGATCTCCAGTGGGGAGCGTGCAGGAGGCAGCCAATAAATGATTCTCTCTCATCACTGATATTTCTCTCTCTCTCTCCCTCTCTGAAATCAATAAAAATATAAAAATATATTTTAAAAAACATTTTGATACTTAAAAACAGCTGGTTCTGAACATAAATATTTTTGAGGAAAAAGTCATTCTGAATTGCGATGACTATCTCTGCCTTTTTAAGCCTTTAGCCCTAACTCGGATACATTTTTAAACAAGGGAGAATATTTTTCATTTATCACTTGATTGCATAATGATCTTTTAAAAAGGTATTACATGTCAATTACCACCAAATAATTCATTTAACTGTGATGACTTCTGAAATTAAATGTCAGCTCCTAAAATGTCAGCATTTTCTAAGGAAATGACCTTTCTATTTGCAAAAAGAACACAATGTCAAAACAAGTAGCTAAGCCCTAGCCGGTTTGGCTCAGTGGATAGCATGTTGGCCTGCAGACTGAAGGGTCCACGTTTGATTCTGGGACCCTGGTTGGGGCGTATGCAGAAGGCAACCAATCGATGTATTTCTCTCACACCGATATTTCTGTCTTTCCCTCTCTCTTCCACTCTCTAAAAATCAATGGAAAAATACACTCCGGTGAGGATTAAAAAAAACAAAACAAGTAGTTAAAATGTGAAAACAACTAAGGATATATGCATATCATATGGAAAACAGTTTTGACTTAAAAAACATTAATAAATTAGACCCACTAGTTATTGTAGGGGTCTGTCCCTTCCTCACACCTAACCCGCTACTCCCTCATTTCATATTCTCCTCTGCTCTCACAGATAAAGTCCAAGTCTGTCAAAGTAATTTTAAAACAATTTTATAACTGCAAATATAATATAAACCTCTTAAGAGTTTTAGGAACCATAAAATCATACTCACAATTACTAAGTTATACATCAGGAATTCATCCCACATCTGTTTTTCCTTATTAAAAGCTAGAGGCCTGGTGCACAAAATTTGTGGGGGAGTGGGGTGGGAGGTGTCCCTCAGCCCGGCCTGCACCCTCTTGCAATTGGACATCCCTCTCGAAATCCGGGACCGCTGATTCCTAACTGCTCAGCTGCCTGCCTGATCACCTCTACCCACTCTGCCTGCCTGCCTGATCGCCCCTAACTGCTCGCCTGCCTGCTTGATTGCCCCTAACTGTTCACCAGCATGCCTGATCGCCCCGAGCCACCCCTCTGCCCTGCCTGCCTGCCTGCCCCTAACCACTCACCTGCCTGCCTGACCGCCCCTAACCACCTCTGCCTTGGTCACCCCTGCCGCCGCGGCTTCGTCTGGAAGGATGTCCAGAAGGTCGTTCGGCTGTCGGGTCTAATTAGCATATTATACTTTTATTATTATAGATGTATGAGCACTCAGATTAAGCTGCTAAACTGAAAACTTCTAAAGCAGTGGTTCTCAACCTTCCTAATGCCGCGACCCTTTAATACAGTTCCTCATGTTGTGGTGACCCCCACTTTCATTGTTATAAATTGAACATAATTAAAGCATAGTGATTAATCACAAAAACAATATGTAATTATATATGTGTTTTCCGATGGTCTTAGGCAACCCCTGTGAAAGGGGGTTCGACCCCCAAAGGGGTCGAGACCCACAGATTGAGAACCCCTGATCTAAAGGCTATCTATCTCTTAGAGAAAGAATAGCAAACAGTGGCTCTCTCCACCCAGGTCAGGGGCCCTGTGGTTGATGGAAGGACACTGGACAGGACAGTCGAGAAAGCTCTTGGATGAAGGCTCAGGTCCTGCCACTAGTGATGGAACTGTTGGCACAAAACATCTTTCCAGGCTTTAGTTTCATCTGTAATATTAGGTAGGTGTCCTGGATGATTTCTAAGATTTCTTCCAACTCTATAATTCGCTGATTCTGCTAAACAGAAAAACACCAGACTGGGGAGAAACAGGTAGTAAATCTAATGAAACTTTTATTGTTCAAAATGGCAAACGTGAACAATCACACAGATATCCTGAAAACTGACAGTGCTTTATGAGATGATTAAACAAATGGCCAAAGCCAATACACCGCCTCCACTGCTTAACGCTTTTTAATGCTCCTCAGAGGAGGGCCATGTTAGCAAGTCACTGAGAAACTCAGAGACATGTAACCTATCAGGCCACTCTGCCAATGAGGGCAACTGGATGGACTGACCCCACCTCCTTCCCAAAGCACATCCTCTTTCTACTAAAACTGGGTGCTTCTTAGATGTTTATGTTTTTTTCTTTAATATCCTTTATTGATTTTAGAGAGAGGAAAGGAGAGGAAGAGAGAGATAGAAATATTGATGAGAGAGAAACATTGATTGGCTTCCTCCACACACCTGGGCATATACCCTGACTAGGAATCAAACCAGTGACCTCTTGGTTCATGGGTCAACACTCAGCCATTGAGGCACGCTAGCTGGGCCAGATGTTTCTGTTTTGTTCATATATAAGAACAATCTCTACAACACTGTATCTAAAATTGATGGGAACAGAAAGCCATGACCAACTATATAGTGTCAGAAGGCTGAGGCTCCAGGCCTGGCCAAGTGACCACAGTGAGACTTCCCAGCCTCCTTGCCTCAAGGATAAAAGGCCATCCCTCACTGCCCGGCCACATCATGGAGTCATTGTGAAGCTCAAGGACAGATCAGGTAAGAGAAGGCACTTGTGTACTGTAAAGGCTACACAAATGAAAAGGTTATTAATATTTACTCTGTAAGATGAGTAGATAGTATTAGAACTCCATAGAGATTTTCAGTTCTTCAATAATCCTTCAGCTCTTCCTACTACTAATCAATTTTGAAAATACCAACTAAATTCTTCAACCACACATTTAAAATACAAGTCCTATAACTAATAACAAATTAGGAGTACGAAAAAGGGATGTCAGGGGTGTGCCTACTACTTGCTCACAACAGGCTTCCAATCTTTTATTCAATGGTTAACTCACTACAATGAGGCTACAATTTAACTTTTTGTCTTCAGATTTTATAATCTAAATAAAAGTACTAATGAAAAAATAAAACTCTCACCAAAGCAATTTAAGCTATACTGTAGAGTCAAATAGAGTATGTCCCCAGTAGTTTATAATTTTATAACGTTAATTAAATTCTTATTTGTTGAGAAAATGCTATGTGTCAGACACTGTGCTAGAAGTAGGAAACACCCAAAGATAAGCAGGACAGCTTCCGACCTCCACAAACTCACACAGGGTCCAACAACTACAAGCCTAACATAAAATGAGAATCTCTGTGAAAGACAACAGCTATAAATACGGCTGTATATATTCATTTCAGAAAAATGTCTACCTTTATATAAACGTGCAGGCAAATAATTACGAGTCCTTAATATTTAAGGAGACTCTAATCACATGCACTATAACCACCACTTCTGGTCGTGGGAAAGATGGACACCAAGGACATGTAAATCTGATGAGGAAAAGCAGGTCTATTTCAAACAGGCTAACATCCAGGGTTATACTTAAAAATCCAAGTACGTGAAAGAAATAAAATGTGGTGTAGACACACATACACACACACAGGAATATTATTCAGTCTTAAAAAGGAAGGAAATCCTGTCGCATGCTACAACATAGATGAGCCTTAAGGATATTATGCTAAGTGACATAGGCAGTCAAAAGGACAAAAACGATGATTCCATTCATGTAAGGTCCCTAGAGCAGTCAAAGTCATAAAGACAGAAAGCAGCATGCGGCTGCCAGGGACGGGGGTGGAGGGAGCAGGGAGTCAGTGTTTAATGGGACAGAGCTATAGTTTTGCAACATGAAAAAAGCTGTGTGGATAGAGGGTGGTGATGGTTACACAACAATGTGTATTACTTAATGCCACTGAACTGTACACTTTAAGTGGTTAAAATGGTAACTTTTATGTTGTGCAATTTTACCACAATAAAAAAAATCCAAGTATTGGATATCGTCAATTTAAAATGTTAATAGTGAAACAATCACAACCCACAGAACTGCTAACAGCTGGCTTTTCTGATTTTCATCCTAGTGTATTATGACTGTGCATATTAAAGAAACCTTAATAATTATCAATATGGGAATGTACTCTTCCAAAAGGAAAGAAAGAAAAACACATGTAAGTTTCTTACCTCCACTTGCATACTCCATGATTAGGTAGAGTGTTTTGTCAGTTTCGATGACTTCAAATAACTTCACTGGGGGAGGGGAGAGGATACAGAAGAAACAAATGTTTGTGTGCATATACTAGGTACATATAAACTGTAACTACAGAAAGTAACTATTTTCTATTAAAGATTTTAATAGATGGCCCTCTAAAAACTGCTTTTAGGACATTAATTATATATTACAACAACAGAAAATATTTTGTAAGACCTCGGAATTCCATAAAAATAACAGTTCTTTCTGGGTGCTGCGAGGGTGTTCCTGGCGTGCACGCACAGCCTGGGGAGTGTGCCTGCCCATCCTCTCCGTTGCTGGCGGTGCGTCAGTCCCAGTAGCTGCCTGCCCCGCAGCTCTTCCCTTGTGCCTCAGGAAAAGCCTACTTATTTCATATTCAAACGGCAGGGACTGCTCCCATCAACTCTACTTCTGCAAGTGCAAATCCATTTACTTTTCGTTCTGGCTAGAAGGATATATTTAATTCCATCTGAGCCTTGTATTGCTTGGGAAACATACAATTCTCCAAAAACAAGGTTCCTTTGTTAATATTCTGAAGCCAGAGATGGAAAGAAGTAGAAGGGATTATACTATAATTAACTGAAAAGAACTTTTAAAAGAATTCTTTTCAATGGGTCAGAGTAACTTTATTATATCAGATCCTGTGACAGAGAGAAATAACCTTCCGATTACTGCTAATTCATAAAACCATAAAAAAAATCAAAATACACATATTTTTAAATAAAACTGAATTTCTAAAGCTATCAAATCACTATTTTGCATTATCTACTTTATTTTGGTAATACATACTTTAAAATTAAATTTACCGAAGGGTGGGGGGAATGCTAGTCTTTTATATTTTGGGGTATTTTCTGATGTTTTAACATAAAAGTAATAGGCCAAATAAAATGCCTAACATAGTATTTAATATATGTTTGTTGAACTAATGAATAAAACTATCATATTTCTAAGATGATATATTTGGGTTATCAAGAAAAATCATTGAGATAAATTTAAGACATATATGCTGGAACACCATCAACATATAAACAAAACCTTTCTCAAATTCCAATGTAAATATTAGCTCTCCTGGGAAAACGACTTTAATCCAATAGTAATTTAAATTTTTAGACATTTAAATCTATTATCAAAAATAATAGATCACACATTTGTAATTCCTTAACTAATAAAGAATTTAAAGATTTTTTTAAAAAAAGATAATAGATCAAAGATAGGTCAGTTAGTAATAAGTAGAGAGAACTCTAATCAGGGTACAATTTAATTAATTAAAAAATAAAATAAATATGCTTAAGTTAGCTAGTTCTAGGCAGTAGTAATAAAAAGTGTTTTGGATGAAAAGTTGGAATTTAAAATTCAGAGTTGGCTCTAACCCAAAGGGTTGAAACAAAAAGTGAAGGCTTTCTTTTTATTATATTCCTTGTTATTTTTCTTTTCTCCAAACATATATTTTACTGATTTTAAAATGTACAGTTTTTCACTTTTTAACTAATATCGCTGATAATGGGAAGATGGCTTGGTAGCATTGTTTTTATTTTAGTTCATAAAACAATAAAGCCTTTTAAATAATGGTGGCTCAGACTGGGTGAAATAGAGCATAGTCTTCTCTTCCTGTGCCACAAGAATTCTTAGTAGGCTACCCTTAACATCAAATGTCACCTCTCCCACTTCCGAGAAGTGATTCTGATAGTAAACTGATACAACTGGCTGTCTTAAAAGTTATTTCACTTTTTGTGTATATATTTCACTATTCTTCTAATCAATATTTATTAAGTGTTCACTATGTACATGATAAAAGAGTTATTTTACTCTTGAAGTAATATTTTTAGACTGCAGGAGCTATCACTGTGTAAAGAAGCAGTTATATTATTTTTAAAAAGTTCTATTATGATATGTGGGATCAAAAATTCTCATTGAGATATGTGTACAACAGGTCAGGATTCGGCAGCTTCATACTTCCATCGTGGTCCTGCAATGAGGAGGGCAGGACCAGGGCCCTTCCTCATCTCTGAGCCCACCTCATCACCCGGCAGAGCTGTGCAGAGGACACTTAAAACAGATCTGTGCCGTATAAAGCAATTCATATCAAAATCCCAGTGGATAACTATCCTCTGTCTTTTTAAATGGTTCAATGTACAAGTATTTTCTTAGAAAAAAGCTACAGCAAAAGGTCTACCTTTGAAAATCTTAACTCTGACTTAACAGAATTCCCTTCTCTCTAGCTATGAATTAAATATAACTATATTTTCCAATAATTAAAAAAATAGATTATAATCTAATTATAGATGTTTCTACTGCATTAAAACTTTAAATTAACATGTTCAGTATCTAAGCTTTTAACCCATCTTTAGTAAATTGCAGAAAGTTAATACAAATGATAAACAATGTGGAGTCTATTTTATTAAAGTGTGCCTGGGCTGGGAAGAGGGAAGACATCTCTCTCCTGGAACACGTGATTCACTTTATGAGATACTTTCAAGAATGTATTTAGACCCAAAAATACTTAAGAAAGCAGAAAGTACCTATGTTTGGATGATTTAAAATCTTCATTATTCTTACTTCTCTGAAGAGCTAAAAAACAAACACACAATCCCCTCAGAACAGGTTATTACACATTATCTTCCACTGTTGCAATAGAAATTTACACTTTTACCTAGAGGCCTGATTCATTGGTAACGTTCAGTAGTTCACATCTAAGACTAACATGAAAGCACAGTGTAACCATGAAGCAGCTTTAACCCAACACCACAGCTCAACTCTCTCTTGTGAAAAGCAGAGGTGCCAGGGACCCCACAAGTTGGATGCTACTTTGCTATCGTGAACACAGATGACCGGATTCAGGCAAGAATAGTTTGTGACTAGACTTAGTCTGACTCAGTGTCGCCCCAGGGGTTCTAATTCTGTAAGTCTAAGCAGTCCCAGTGAGCTACATCCTGAGTGTACTGGACTTATAATGCCAAGTAATTCTGAGAGATTTTCAACGAGACCATGGCAGGAAGTCCTCACAGGGGGTAGGTCACTTAGCATGGAAGCTGTGAGGGACTTGGTCACTGGCCCTGATCACACTGCCTCGCGGGCTCCCTTTGTACTCGCCATGTGACTTGCTCTGGCTGATGGGACACTATCGAACTTGAAGCAAGCAAGGGCAGGACAAAAGGTTTGCGTAGCGGGGCTTACTTTCTTGGAACGATGTCGTCCTAACATGAAGACAGTTTAGCCTCTATGAGGATGAAACACTGCACGTAGAGAGACCATGGTTCCACCTGAGGGCAGTCCACCAACTCGCCCCCTGAATGCTGCCACACAAGGGGACCCAGGGGAGACCAGAATGCACTGCCTCGTCAGGAGCAGCAGAGCTCCCAGGCATCACATGGAGTGAGGAGAACAGTCAACTGCTGCTGTATGAACAGGAGCTGTGAATTCAGAGGAGGCACAGCATGATGGCCGGGGCTAATACAAGACGATCTCAGAAAATAACAGGAACTGAGAGGCCATCCCACCCAACCCTCTGGCAAACAAGTGGAGACGAGAAAAAGAGGAAAAGGCCGTCCAAAGTCCGTGGGCAGTCTGGCCAGACCAGGTCTCTCAGCGCACAGTGTCCTGCCACCTGCAGGAGACAGGGCTGGGGGAGCTCTGGAAGGTGAGGAGGGCTGGCTACGTGCAAAAGGAAGTTGCGAGAAGCCACAGGCTCTGGCTGTGCTGGTCCTCGCCCACCATAGCTAATCTAGAGGTGGCCTAGCAGCTAACAACAGAGCACGGAGACACGGATGTATCTGACCTACAAACTGAGCTCAGAGCTTAAAAACACGGAACCAGATGCACAGACTTCCTGTCTGGAAAACTGACTCATCTCCAAAGGCAGGGGAGTGTTTATCACCAACATAAACACCTCCGGTCGCTGCTGTGGCCATTCTCAGATTTGATGTTCCAGATGAGAAGATTGCCACCCTGACAGCCAACCATCAGGCCTGAGTTCTTTCTTAGCTTCCCTCGGCTACACTGACACAGAACCCCGTTTCCCAGCTGTAGGAGTTGAATGAGTAGCTGTAGTTTGAATCTCCCAGTTATTGCCACAACAGCGAAGTCAGAAGAGCTCTAGGTCGGCAGCCTCTGGTCATCCCTCCAACCTCCGCTCAGTCCTTGCTCCGCAACCTCGATTCCTGTCAGGTCCCAGAACACACCCAGCGCTTCCTTTCCTCGAAGTTTTGTCTCCTTTTCATCCTTCCGGTCTCAGGGAGATTCTCTGAAAGCCTCATCCCAGTCTGCCTCCCTTGTTTCACAGCATTCTTCTCTAGAGTGTTTTTTAGGTTGGGATGGTACATTTTGGTGGACCTATTTATTGCCATCTCACCATCCACAGGGAGCACAGCTGTCTCCTTTTACTCCCTGCAGCTGAAACAGCTGGCACACACAAGAACCCATCTGCTTGAGAAACGTCTGCAGGAAAGTACTAACGCCCGGGAAGCACGGCGGGAGCCAGCCTCCTTGGCAGTCAGTGACCACACCGCTTGCTACAGAGCTGTGAGGGGTCTGCTGGCCAGAGAGCAGGCTGAAAGAAGGCAATTGTTTTTTGAAATTTCTACTAGTAGTACAGCATTGAAACAAAATAATTAGAACCAAAGAGCAGAAAAAAAGATGGACTATTCTAGGAGTTCAAGGGGGAGAAAGCTGGTGTGTTAGATGGCACCATGGAGGAAACGGCACTACACAGGCCTAAAAAAGGTGCCTCCAGTAGAAACGGGCTCTGTGTGCTCCGGGGTCTGAGTGGAGACACGGGGTGTGACCAATGAGAACCAAGTGACCGGTCTGGCACAGAGTGTGCTTCCAAGTGTGGGCACCAGGCCCTGATCAATCATGAGGGTCTGGTACCAACTGCAGGTTTCTGGGCCCCACCAGTCACCAGATCTGAACTGGTCCTTGAGAATCGTACTTTTCAGCAAGCACCCCAGGTCTGGTAGTTTTTTGTTCTTTTTAAAATATATATTTTTAAATTAATTTTAGAAGGAGGGAAGGAGAGGGAGGGAGGGAGGGAGAGGAAGGGAGGGAGGGAGAGAGAGAAACATCAATAATGAGAGAGCATCATTTATCGTCTGCCTACTGCACACCCCCATTGGAGATCGAGCCCACAACCCGGGCATGCGACCTGACCAGGAACTGAACCTTGACCTCCTGGTTAGGTCAATACTCAACCACTGAGCCACGCCATTGGGCAGGTGTGGTAGTTTTTAAGTAGGTCCACAAATTCCTTGACAATCTTCCCCTCGGAAGGAAGAACTTAATATCTCCCCTTTGAGTATAGGGGGCACTTAGTGATTTGCTTCTAAGGAGCAGAGTAAGGCACTGTGGCTCGGTGAGGACAGGAGTTCCCAGATGGACAGGCCCGGGTGGCAGGGAGACCTCACGCCCACAGCTGGGCAAGTGCAGTCTCCTGAGGGCAGCCAGGCGAGGCCTTTGGAAGCGATCGCCAGCCCCCACAAATCTGCGGAGGCCTGCGCTGTGGCTCTAACCCAGGGGTCCTCAAACTACGGCCCACGGGCCACATGCAAATACAAATATTGTATTTGTTCTCGTTTTGTTTTTTTACTTCAAAATAAGATATGTGCAGTGTGCATAGGAATTTGTTCATAGTTTTTTTTTAAACTATAGTCCGCCCTCCAACGGTCTGAGGGACAGTGAACTGGCTCCCTGTTTAAAAAGTTTGAGGACCCCTGCTCTAACCGAAGAGCACCTGAGTCAGACCCGCGCAGCTGTCACTCCCTAACACATGACTCAGAAACTTCGCGGTAACAACGTTGCGTTTAAGTTGCTAAGCTTTGGAGTAATCTGCTAGAGAGCAGTAGATGACTGCTACACTACAGACAGCACATGAGGGTTCCTGAGTTACAGCAGGCGTCACACAGAGACGAGCTGTGAAAACAGAGGAGATGTACAAGCTTAACTGTGCAGGCAGAAAGAGCCGCCCAAGGTTCCCTAACAGGCAGTCTCTATCAGAATCATCCTAACCTCTAACAGGCAGAAATGAGTTAATACACTTACACCAAGTCAAGCACAAGGCTAACAGTTACCAAGTGCCGTGTCTGAAGCAGAGCCAGAAGCTTCACATCCATGATCACATCTAACAGAATCGCCCACCTGTCGGGTGACTGAGAAAGTGAAGAAACTGGTCCCAGGACTCCCCCGAGCTAGGAGGTGCCAGAGCCGGGACTCGGAGCTGTCTGACTCCAAAGTCCACACACACCGCAGGATTCCATGCAAATCCCTTCAAAATTTTCAAGTAATATAACTGATAGATTACAAGCTGCTGCTATAGAAAACCCCAGAGCAATAGATGGCTGGCAGAGAACTTTTTAAAAAGTCAACAATTTGCATATGTGATAATGCCAGAGATATCATATATTCAGATCAACTGTAAGCCTGATGGCTAAAGATAGTTAAATTTGCACAGAAATAATTTATTAAAGAAAACTGGAACATTAGACATCCCCATCAGAGCTGTAAAAATAAGTTTTTAAAGTTTTGTTATAAAAGAACATTTAAGAGAAATTTATCTATTTCTACTATCTTAATTCAACTTATTTTTATACATTTCCTTTCATCTTATGCAGTTGCTGGTTGTAAAAAATAAAATGAATACACCTTGGCTGGTGTGGTTCACTTGGAGTATCGTCCCATACCCGAAGGTCTCAGGTTCGATTCTTGGTCAGGACACGCACCTAGGTGTCAGGTTCGATCCCCGGCCCCAGTTGGTCATGTGCGGAGGCAACCAGTCGATATTCTGCTCTCGCATCAATGTTTTTCTGTCACCCTCCTGACTTTCCCCTCTCTCCAAGAATCAATGAACATGGACTTGGGTGAGTATTAAAAACAAAACAAAAACCCAGAAGTGTATAAAGCGAAAGAATTCTCTCTTCACTGAGCAATCAGCACCCTCCACACATCATCACATCCTCTTGTCCTCTAGGAACTGGTACACAGGAGCCAAACACATCTCAGAAGGGAAAAACTCGGGACTCTGGTGATCAGAATACCAAGGACACCAAACCTACCACATCACATAATAAACAAGTGTGCCAATAGCCAGAACTTGGGATGTATAGGAATTCCCTTTAGAAAAAGACAATTTTACCAAACAATATAAAAGTGAAATGAGCACATAACAGAGAGCTTGGGGGCACGGGGGAGTTCTCGACATAAAAGTGTGACCTACACTCCATGAGGTGCTGAGACCCCCTTCTGCACACGGAGGTCTGAGACAAAAGGGACGGGCCAGGAGGCGAATGACAATGTGTGTGAGAAATAATGGAAGGAGGAAATGACCACCCTCTTCTTTAGTAGGAAAGAGCTGCATTGTAAATCCAAGATGAGTGAGTACATATCTAGCAGCCTTGGGTGGAGAAGGAGACACGGTCAGGAAATATTCAGAGGGTAAGAGGAGGGGGGCTGTTGAAGCTGACACCCATGTTGGTGGATACGGATGCCACCGAGACAGGGAAGACACAATGGCTGAAAAGGCAAGGCCGGCTGAGGCTGGTTTCCGGACACCCCGTGAGGGGCAGTTAAGTGAGGATAGTAAGAGCACAGTTTGCATTTGGTGTTTAGGTCTGAAGCTCAGGACAGAAATCTGGGTACAGATTTCCAAATTCTGGGCTAAGATTCCCAGTGTAAAGAGAGCACCTTGGAAGGAAATGACACTCCTCACTGTGCAGAAGGAAGAGATAGGCTGGCCCGGGGACACATATTTCAGAGAGAAGAGTCCACAATGTGAACTCAGAACAGGCAGGGAGAGAATGAAGTCCAGACGCTGGAGTCGCAGACCAACCTGCGGGGTCAGAAATCGTTTATGTGATCCTAGGATCTAGGTCCTAGATCCTAAAGCACCTCTGGATGCTTCCTGAAGGAACAACAAATGAGGACACACCTGCCTTCCCTCGTCACTGAACAGAAATTGTCCCTTTGTCTCACTAACCACGCTGAGCACAGCACCTCTGCTGAATGAAAGAACAACTCCAAGACCCTCTCAGGCAAAACCAAGGAAGAGGAGCTGGCAAAAGCCCAGGGTTCGTGGAGAAGGAATTGTCAAGAAAATGCATTGCTGAGAAGAAAAGAAAAAATGTGTCTTTACTTCTCTACACAGAGAAAATCTCTGGAAGGACCAATAGAGACTGATGCCACTGGTTGTCCCAAGGGCAGCGCCCTGGGTGCTGGGAGTCAAGGGGTAGATGAAGATTCTTTCTATACTTTCTGTGCCCTTTGAACTACATAACTATATTACCCATCTCCCCCACCTCTGAATTTTAAGGAAATGGGTTGAGAAACAAAGAAAAGTGGGGTTTTGTTGATTTAGCTAAAAGAAATTCCTGAAAAACAACAAGTAGATAAAGATCACTGTGTTTTGATCACTTAGCGAGAAGAGTTTACTATTGCTTTGCATCATGTGAACCAAGGCTGTTTGTTGGTGGGTGAAAGGCAAGCCAATCTCCAGGGAATCAATCAGCTCAAAGTCAAGCAAATACGAGAACTGGCTCAGGAGGCAAAATTTAAGGCCGATTCAATCACTTTTAGAACCACCCTAACATTAAAATAAAGAACAAAATAAGAGAGTCAACAAATGATAGGGAAATACAATAATTATCAGCATCATTAAAGACCATTTGTTGAACACTAGCCCAAAGGGCCATTAGATATTTATAACATCATTCTTGGGCATACAAAATTATCAACTTGAACATTATGTTGCTCTGAAAAAAAGTTCCTAGATTTATTGAATTTCAAGTCCCGCCTACAGTTGCTTTGGCAGGCAGGGCCAGATCAAATGATACGGCCCAGGGGTCAGACGTTCCCCACCCCTGGTGTAAATGTGCTGCAATGTATTGAACCACAATTTTACTGATGCCATTTGATTACTGCTAAAGTTTTGCTATTATCACATTACAGTGGTCACCCCTGAGATACACATCCCTGCACATGTACTGGCAGGGTAGATGCCTAGAAATCCAATGGGGGCCAAAGGGCACACATGCTTGTAACACTTTGCTAGTGCTATATTATTATCTAAAAATATTATTTACAGCATTGTCAAAATTATGAGATTTCCTGTTTCTCTACACTCTTGTCAACACTATGTGCTATCAGCTTTTGCAGATCTTTAGGATTAGGATGGTGAACATTTTTACTTGAATACTGACAATCTGTCCTATTAACTACCTAAGTGGATCTTCTGATTACTTTTACTAGGTTATATGGTCCTCTTTCTTTTTTTTGTTTTGTTTTAATCCTCATCCGAGGATATTTTTTTCCATTGATTTTTAGAGAGAGTGAAAGGGGGAGAGGAGGAGGGCAGAGAGAGAGAGAAAAAAAAAACCAATGTGAGAGAGACACTTAGGTTGGTTGCCTCCCACATGAGCCTAATGAGTGAACCTGCAATCCAGGTATGTGCCCTTGCCCTTGACCCAGAATCAAACCTGGGACCCTTCGGACCTTAGGCTGACGCTCTAAAAACTAAGCAAAATTGGCCAGGTCTACTGTTTCTTATCAATTTACAAGACTTTTATATAAACAGTTGATTGTTAAATAGGGGGGGGGGGTAGAGGCACTGACCTCCACAGTCAAAACTCAACATGAAACTTTTATTTTTATTTATTGCTTTTAGAGAGAGGAAGGGAGAGAGAGGAAGAGCAAGAGAGGAGGAGGGAGGAAAAAAGGGAGGGTGAGACGGGAGAGAGGGAGAGAAGGAGGGAGGGAGGGGAAGAGGAAAAGAGAGAGATGGATTTGTTGTTAAGCTTATTTATGCATTCATTGGTTGATTATTTTCTTTTGTTAATCCTCATTTGAGGATATTTTTTCCACTGATTTTTGAGAGAGAGTGGGTGGGAGGGAAGGAGGAAAGGAAACATTGATGTGAAAGAGGCACATCCATTGCTTGTCTCTCGAATGTGCCCCAACCAGGGTATCAAATCTGCAACCCAGGTCATGCCTTTGACTGGAAATCGAACCTGAAACTCTTCTGTGCATGGGCTGACCACTTAGCTACACCGGCCAGGACCACTGATTGATTCTTGTATGTGCCCTGACTGGGGATCGAAATTGCAACCTTGGTGTATCGGGACAATGCTCTAATCAAATGAGCCACCTGGCCAGGGCCTTGGAAATGCACATGTAACTTTTGACTCCCCAAAAACTTAGCTGTGGGAAGTTGATTCCAAGACCCCTGGCGGATACCCAAATCTACAGATGTTCAAGTGCCATATATAAAATAGCATAAGTGAGCACATATAGTCGGCCCTTGGCATCAGTGGACTCCCAAACGTGGATGGAAAACAGTTCAAGTGTTTGGGGGGGGGGGGGGGGGGGGG
>NW_005353406.1:875694-890556 GCF_000412655.1 Myotis brandtii
AAACCTGTGTTGTTCAGGAGTCAATTGCAGGAGGAAGTAAGACCTGTCTGCCATGGCATCAATGTTGAGTACTTATCCAAAGTCACCAGGATCCCCTTTTCTTTGCTGACTTGGCAGGAGCAATCCTTTCAACTTCTCCCACTATTTTATCTACTATTGAATTCATGCTTCCCCTTCCTGTCCTCTTTGTGAGGTCTATCACATTTGGCTAAATACATATTGTTTTCTAATCTTTCTTTTTTAAAATCCTCACCTGAGGATATTTTTTCCCATTGATTTTTTAGAGAAAGTGGAAGGGAGGGAGGGAAGAAGGGAAGGAGGGGTGAGAAAGACACATGGATTGTTGCCTCCCTCACAAGCCCCAACTGCGGAGCTGGGAATCCTGTAACCCTGTGATCCTTTGGTGTGTGGACCCATGGACACTCTAACCGTAAGAAACACAGGCCAGGGTTCTAATTTTTTTTTTAATCCTCACCTGAGGATATGCTTTTATTAATTTTAGAGAGAGAAGGGAGAAAGAGAAACATCCACTGGTTGCCTCCCATAAGCACCCGACTGGGGATCGAACCCACAACCTTTTCGGTATACGAGATGACACTCCAACCAACTGAGCCACCCAGCTAGGGCGTTTTCTAATTTTTATTTATAAAAGTAGCACATATACACAGTTTTAAAAGGCAAACTACTGCCCGACGGGCGTGCCTCAGTGGTTAAGCATCAACCTATGAACCAGGAGATTACAGTTAGATTCCTGGTCAGGGCACATGCCTGGGTTAGGAGCTCGATCCCCAGGGTGGGGTGTGCAGGAGGCAGCCAATCAAGCAATCTCTCTCATCATTGATGTTTCTATATCTCTCTCCCTCCCTTCCTCTCTGAAATCAATAAAAACATATTTTTTTAAAAATCCCTGATCTTTAAATAATAATAAAACAGCCCTGGGCAGTTTGGCTCAGTGGATAGAGCGTTGGCCTGCAGACTGAAGGGTCCTGGGTTTGATTCTGGTCAAGGGCACATGCCCAAGTTGCGGATTAGGTCCCCAGTGGGGGCCGTGCAGCAGGCAGCCGATCAATGATTCTCTCTCATCATTGATGTTTCTATCTCTCCCTCTCTGAAATCAATTAAAATATAATAATAATAATAATAATAATAAAATGGCAAACTAATGTAATATCTCTCTCCACCCTCAACCCTTGTTCACAAGGGCAAGCACTTTCAAAACTTATTTGCGGCCCAGCTGATGTGGCTCGGTGGTTGAGCATCAACCCTTAAACCAGGTCAGGGTTTGATTCAAGAAGGGAAGGAGGGGTGAGAAAGACACATGGATTGTTGCCTCCCTCACAAGCCCCAACTGCGGAGCTGGGAATCCTGTAACCCTGTGATCCTTTGGTGTGTGGACCCATGGACACTCTAACCGTAAGAAACACAGGCCAGGGTTCTAATTTTTTTTTTAATCCTCACCTGAGGATATGCTTTTATTAATTTTAGAGAGAGAAGGGAGAAAGAGAAACATCCACTGGTTGCCTCCCATAAGCACCCGACTGGGGATCGAACCCACAACCTTTTCGGTATACGAGATGACACTCCAACCAACTGAGCCACCCAGCTAGGGCGTTTTCTAATTTTTATTTATAAAAGTAGCACATATACACAGTTTTAAAAGGCAAACTACTGCCCGACGGGCGTGCCTCAGTGGTTAAGCATCAACCTATGAACCAGGAGATTACAGTTAGATTCCTGGTCAGGGCACATGCCTGGGTTAGGAGCTCGATCCCCAGGGTGGGGTGTGCAGGAGGCAGCCAATCAAGCAATCTCTCTCATCATTGATGTTTCTATATCTCTCTCCCTCCCTTCCTCTCTGAAATCAATAAAAACATATTTTTTTAAAAATCCCTGATCTTTAAATAATAATAAAACAGCCCTGGGCAGTTTGGCTCAGTGGATAGAGCGTTGGCCTGCAGACTGAAGGGTCCTGGGTTTGATTCTGGTCAAGGGCACATGCCCAAGTTGCGGATTAGGTCCCCAGTGGGGGCCGTGCAGCAGGCAGCCGATCAATGATTCTCTCTCATCATTGATGTTTCTATCTCTCCCTCTCTGAAATCAATTAAAATATAATAATAATAATAATAATAATAAAATGGCAAACTAATGTAATATCTCTCTCCACCCTCAACCCTTGTTCACAAGGGCAAGCACTTTCAAAACTTATTTGCGGCCCAGCTGATGTGGCTCGGTGGTTGAGCATCAACCCTTAAACCAGGTCAGGGTTTGATTCCTGGTCAGGGCACATGCCCAGATTTCGGGCTTGATCCCCAGGGGGTGTGTGCAGGAGGCAGCCGATTGATGATTTTCATCATTGATGTTTCTACCTCTCTCCTTCTCCTTCTTCTGAAATCAACAAAAACATAATACCAAAAAACAGCAACACTGGAATTTGCTGCCTTACTTCTAAATAGCATGCTTATGGGGCTTTTGAATGATTGTTTAGCCCCAGTGCCATGTTATCTACTGATTTCTTCATATGAGCAGTGAAGATTTGGCTCTTATATCCTGTCCTCCAACTCACATAACCATGCCTCCTTCCTCCTAATAAGTTATATTTGGCTAAATTACTACATTTACATCATATATTATTTACAACCATGCCAGAAATATATTTCCACGTTTTAATTTTTAATGTTATTTTTTGTTTCTTTGGAGCTAACAACTGCCTCAGGCAATCTCTCTCATCATTGATGTTTCTATATCTCTCTCCCTCCCTTCCTCTCTGAAATCAATAAAAACATATTTTTTTAAAAATCCCTGATCTTTAAATAATAATAAAACAGCCCTGGGCAGTTTGGCTCAGTGGATAGAGCGTTGGCCTGCAGACTGAAGGGTCCTGGGTTTGATTCTGGTCAAGGGCACATGCCCAAGTTGCGGATTAGGTCCCCAGTGGGGGCCGTGCAGCAGGCAGCCGATCAATGATTCTCTCTCATCATTGATGTTTCTATCTCTCCCTCTCTGAAATCAATTAAAATATAATAATAATAATAATAATAATAAAATGGCAAACTAATGTAATATCTCTCTCCACCCTCAACCCTTGTTCACAAGGGCAAGCACTTTCAAAACTTATTTGCGGCCCAGCTGATGTGGCTCGGTGGTTGAGCATCAACCCTTAAACCAGGTCAGGGTTTGATTCCTGGTCAGGGCACATGCCCAGATTTCGGGCTTGATCCCCAGGGGGTGTGTGCAGGAGGCAGCCGATTGATGATTTTCATCATTGATGTTTCTACCTCTCTCCTTCTCCTTCTTCTGAAATCAACAAAAACATAATACCAAAAAACAGCAACACTGGAATTTGCTGCCTTACTTCTAAATAGCATGCTTATGGGGCTTTTGAATGATTGTTTAGCCCCAGTGCCATGTTATCTACTGATTTCTTCATATGAGCAGTGAAGATTTGGCTCTTATATCCTGTCCTCCAACTCACATAACCATGCCTCCTTCCTCCTAATAAGTTATATTTGGCTAAATTACTACATTTACATCATATATTATTTACAACCATGCCAGAAATATATTTCCACGTTTTAATTTTTAATGTTATTTTTTGTTTCTTTGGAGCTAACAACTGCCTCAGTTATTTTGTTCACTTAAGTTTGCCATGTACCTGTCACTTTACTAATTCACCCTTAAACTTTGTGGCAGAAGTGTAAATCTCTCCAACAGTCAAGTAACCCTTTTCCCTTGCAGGTATTCATACTCTGGAGGCCTTGGTCCTGTTCTCAAGACCCACTGTGCTGGACTTCCTGTTCTGGATCCCATGCTTTGCTCTTTCTTGGTCTTCTCTCTTGCTGTGGTAAAATCTATACCACCAACAGCTCCTGAGCAAGGACAAGTAAGTGGTTAATTTTAAGACCTTGCATACTCAGGATGTTTTGATTCTGTCTACATTTGATTGAGACAGTTTGGCTGGGTAAAGAATTCTAAAGTTAGAATTATTTTCTCTCAGAAAATACCCCCACCCAGCTTTAATGAGATAGAACTGACATATAATATTGTGTAAGTTTTAGGTTTACAATGTGATAAATTGATACACATATATATTATCAAACCTTTACCACAATAAAGTTAACACATCCTTCACCTTACAAATTACAATTTTGTTGTTATTGTTATGGTGAGAACATATGAATCTACTCTCATAGCAACCTTCAAGCACACAACACAGTAATATTAGCTACTGTCACCATGCTGCACGTTAGGTCACCAGAACTTATCCACCTTATAATTGTTTATACCTTTAACCACCATTTGCCCATTTCACCCAACCCCAACCCCTGGCAACCACTGTTTCTATGAGTTTGGTTTTTTAAGATTCCACATATAAAGAAGATATAGTATTTGTCTCTTTCTGACTTAACTTAGAATAATGTCCTTAAGCCCATCCATGTTGTGGCAAATAGCAGGATTTCCTCTTTTTCTTTTTTTCTGGTTGAATAATATTCCTGTGTGTGTGTGTGTGAGAGAGAGAGATTTCTGCAAACGGGTCCATGCTATGTTCTAAGTTTAATCTATGTAGAAATTTGGCTCTTCAGTGACTTTCCTAAACTAGCACCACGCGCTCCCCCTGCGGTCTCCCTCTTCTTTCCCCTGGTGCATTACCTTTGCCTTTCCCTTTCCTGAGCTCCAAGGGCCTTTCTTTTGTTTTGTAACTTGTTTCCTGAGCCTCTGAAGCCCAACTGGCTCATTTTTACTACTTTGTAACTTTCTAAATAAACTTTCTCTTATAATTTGAGAAAAAAATAGCCCAATGAATCACTGGTACAATTAAAAATAAATTCTAATATTCTCAATTCTCAATCTACTCTTAATATCAAGCTTCTTCTTATTATTTCCTGCCAAAGAGAAAATAAGTCTGGCAATAAATTAAAAAGTTTCCCAGAAGGCAGGAGCAGCACCAAAGCTGGGTTTTCTTCCATTTCTATTACTGCTTTTGAAATCTGACAATGAAGAAATATACATCCATTATTTATTTATTTATTTATTTTTTCCTAGCTGGTTTGGCTCAGTGGATGGAGTATCGGCCTGCGGATGGAAGGGTCTCGGGTTCGATTCCAGTCAAGGGGACATGCTCGGGTTGCGGGCTCAATCCCCAGTGCAGGGCGTGAAGGAGGCAGCCAATCAATGATTCTCTCTCATCACTGATGTTCCTATCTCTCTCTCCCTCTCCCTTCCTCTCTGAAATCAATAAAAATACATATTTTAGGGAAAAGAAAAAAAATATACATCCATTTTTAGTCTCAATACATCAAATATGTATAATCAAGAAGGACTTGTCTTCAATTTCACTTACCACACTCTGTTTCTATCAGTGTACCAGATCCATCACACTGATCCCAATACAGATGCCAGATTGTCAATAATATTCAGGACTAATAACCACTTTTCTTAATGGCCCGAATTGTTAGCCTGCTACAAGTCAACATGAAAAGAGGAAGGTATTAAGACAGGAAAAGATGAATAGACTTGTTCAATGAAAATGACTTGTGCTTCACCTGATGGGGAAGGGGAAGGAAAGAAGTGAAGATACTGGGTAAGGAGTCATTCCCAGGAGAGTCGGAGAGAGGAGGAAACAGTCATCAGTGGCAGCAGTCTAAGACTTAGGACACTGGGGGAGGTTAGCTTTAGGAAGGGAAGGGAAATGACTAACTTTGAGGGTAACCAAAGAAAGTCTAGGGGCCATTCTCACCTGGGCTGTGCATTGGGGATCCCTCAGACACATCCTGGAGCCATCAAGCCAGGACCTCTGGGGATTTGGGGGGGGAGGGGGGGTAGGGTGGGGATGGATTTTGAAGGAAACATTTTTTAAATATTATATGGTAAGTTTATTTATTTTTAACAGGAGTTACTGGGGTGACGTTAATAAAATTATATAAATTTCAAGTATACAATTCTATACTACATTCTCTGCCTATTGTATTATGTGTTCACCACCCCAAGTTGTTTTTGGTTTTTAAAATTCCACGATGATTCCAATGCACAGCTAGGCTGAAACGACTGGTTTAAGGAGGCTGAAGCAAAGTGCCCCACATAAGCCAGTGGTGGTAGCAGCACAAATAGTTCCATCGTGGACCACATGAAAAGCATGGGCTGGTGCCTGATCTGACCCACGACTCAGATGCCCTGAGATGCCAAATAGGCCGCACAGCTACAGAACCCTAAGCACTGACAGCGGCTCCAAAACAAACACCGACTTTAAAAAGAAAAAAGCCTGAGTGGGTCTAAGCAGGATTTCTCCACAAAAAAACCCAAAACCCTGATAAAAGGAATCTAGTCCTGGCTGGTTTTCTCAATGGTTAGAGTGTTGACCCAAGGACCAAAGGGTTGGAAGGTTCGATTCCTGGTCAAGAACACGGTTCAATCCCTGGCCCTGGTTGGGGCTCATGCAGAGTCAATAATGCTTCAATAATCATTTGGCAACCTACTGTATATTTAGCATAGATTTGAAATTCATGTTCATTCTTTTTTTTGTCCTTAATAATTTTGATTAAATTTTTTAAAACATGGGGATTTCCCTTTCTCTCTTACTGAAAGTCTAGATTGCAGAATGGTGCTTGCACTTTACTCGAAAAATGCTTTACTACTGGGCCAGCAGGATCAACTAAAGGGTGTATTCTCCACTAAAGGGCCTGGTCAGATAGTTTAACTTGATGAATTTCCTTGTCCAATTTATACAGCATTGAACTAGAAGTGATAGCTAATACAAAGACTCATTATTTTAAAAATACCCCAATAGACTGGAATTATGGCAGAAAACCAGTATTAACACAAATCAAATAAATTCAGGTAAGAAAAAAAAAATCAACAATACGCATGAAATAAACTAGGCCTATGTTGAAGGCAATTATTCCTGGGGCTGACCCAAGAAGCGAAGTATTTACTCAGGAGACTGAACCAAGAGCCAAAATAAGCTTGCTATGTTTGCAGTAGTAGATTTAACCTCTATAACTCCATATGGCAGAATAGAGAACAGTGTTGAATAAGTTTCTAAAAGACAGATCGGCCCTAGCCGGTTTGGCTCAGTGGATAGAGCGTCGGCCTGTGGACTGAAGGGTCCCAGGTTCGATTCCGGTCAAGGGCATGTACTGTGGTTGCGGGCACATCCCCAGTGGGGGGTGTGCAGGAGGCAGCTGATCGATGTTTCTCTCTCATCGACGTTTCTAGCTCTCTATCCCTCTCCCTTCCTCTCTGTAAAAAATCAATAAAATATATTTAAAAAATAAATAAAAATAAAAGACAGATCGATACTAGAGCAAATGAAAAGAAAAAAAGCTAATAAATAGAGCATCTGACACTGGAAAAGATGGCATAGTAAGGAGCGGCCTGCATTCCTAATGTGTTTAAAGCTGGCTAACTAACCAGCTACCGTAATATACATTTAAAAAATCAATTATTTCATTACATGTTACAAATTTGTTTTTAATTAAATGGTTCCAGTTTAAGAAACCACTTAATTACTGCAGTGTTGACACAAGGATTCATCGTGTCAATCCTACAGTAAATTCATCGTGTCACAGTATGTTGACATTTGAGTTTCTGCCACCAAGAACACTGAACAACGAAATCTCAGTCCTGTGAACCCAGAGGAAGGCTAGGGAATCACTGACAATTTTACTCCACAGATGGCTGTTCCTTAGAAGGGCTGAGGCATTCAAGGCTCCTGGCCTGGCCGACATAACCTCCAGCTCACAGTCCTCTAGTTCAGGGCCCCATACTGCTTTGCATAACCCCCCAGGCCTGCGTAGCCCCCACTGCCTCTGCTGCTCAGCCTACGTGTGCACCAACACTGAGAACGCCAGTGTCAACACTGCAGTGACAGCTGCAAAGGTCTTTCCCTTCTTTGTTACTTGGTGAAAATATTTAGATCCTTCAAGGCGGAGGTAAAACTTACTGCAAACCATGTGGGTTCAGAGTCAGCAGTCCTATGTATCTTTTCATCTCACTGTTGATATCGTATCTTTTACCATCCTTTGCAATAAATCAGTAACCTAGTGGGTAAGCAGGATTTCTTGAGTTCTGTGAGCCCAGAAAGGGATCGTTGGAACCAATAATTTGTAGCTGGTCAGTAGAAGCACAGGCATCTGAGGTAGAGGGCAGTGTTATGGGACTGAACCCTTTACCTGCCAAATCTGATTCTACCTCCGAGTAGATCGGGTCAGAATTGAGTTGAATTATCAGACACCCTGGCTGGCATTGGAAAATTGCTTGTTGGTGTGAGGAGGCCTCCACACACATGCTGGTACTGGGTCTGGGGACACTTTCCAGATGTCAATTCCATGAAAGCAAAAACTTCCATTTGGTTCAATGTTGTATCCACAGTGCTTAGAACAGTGCCTGGCATATAGCAGGTGTTTAACAATAAGTGTTTGTTAAATTAATGAGTGCATAAATAAACACACCTGCATAAAAGCATGGCTCATGCAATCTTTGGAAGGGGAGGTGGGGTACAAGGTCTGCTTCTCTCTTTTTAAATTGAATTTACTGAAATGACGCTGGTTAACAAAATTATACAGGTTTCAGGTGCACAATTCCACAACACATCACCTGTACACTGTATTATGTGTTCACCACCTCAAGTCAAGTCTCTTTCCATCACCATTTAACACTCCTATATCTTCCTCCCTCTCACCCCCCCCTTTTCTTCTCCCCCTCCCCCAGGCCTGCTTCTCTTAAGTACCTGAAATATTCCTCCAAACTTGAAACTATTAACCATTTTATTTAAAAAAAATTTTTTTTATTTCAGAGAGGAAGGGAGAGGGAGAGATAGAAACATCAATGATGAGAGAGAATCATTTATCGGCTGCCTCCTGCTGGGAATAAAGCACGCAACCTGGGCATGTGCCCTGACCGGGAACCGAACTGTGACCTCCTGGTTCATAGGTCGACACTCAACCACTGAGCCACACCAGGTGGGTGGGCTTAACTACCTTCTTTATAGCTACTACAAAGGAAAACCTCAGGTTAGTTCCTATCCAAGATTTTATAAACCCTGAATGAGGGCAATTCAGTCACAGTCAGGTGGCACAACAGGATGAAAAGAGCCCATGTTTCAGTCAGACCAGTATCTGCATCTTTGTTCCATCACTTACTGACCGGAGAGCTGGACTACACCCACTTCTCAGGCTGTCTCCTCACTGGGAAGCAGCACGGTAATAATACTGAAGAAACAGAGTATGAAGAAAAAAAATACCTATCAGACCAGCTACTGTGAAAAAGTTTAAGGCCTATATGTGTAAGAGCATGGGAGGCACAGGCTCTAGTATTAATGACAATGAATTCCTATGCATTCATATACAATAGTGATGCCAGGATAGTGCTTAGCACAAGTGCGCTATGGTCTGAACTGTGGCAAACATGTTTCATTTAGAATTCATCAATGCTTGACTCAATGTCAACTATACCTATCAAAGAATGACTGCCCAGGTACCCATCACTTACCAGTTAGGGGACTTTGGGCAGGTTAGTTTTATCTCCCTGGCATCTATTTCCTGAATAATAGAACTTTACAACCTCATGAAACTGGAAAGATCAAATGAATACAAAGAATGTATTTTGTTCCCCACAAATTCACATGTTTAAACCCTAACCCACAAGGTGATGGTATTTGGAGATGGGCCATTTGGGAATTGAGTAGGTTTAGATGAGACCATGAGGATAGGCCCTCATGATGGGCTCAGTGCCCTTATAGTAGAGATACCAGAGTATGCTCGCGTGCACTGGTGCTGTGCACCCCCAGCCCTAGACATGGCGGGAAGGCAGCAACAGAAAGAGAACTCTCACCAGAACCCAACCATGTTGACATCCTGATCTGGGACTTCTCAGCCTCTACAACTGTGCAAAATAAATAAATGTCTGTTGTTTAAGCCAGCCAGTCTATGGTATTTTGTTATAGCAGCTTGAGCAAACTAATACAACAAGTTAATATGGGTAATACACTTAGAACAGTGCTCAGTATATAATAAATGCTCAAATATTAGCGGATATCAGAAGTAGTCTACAGCAATCATGTCCCACAAAAGAGACCTGGCTAGAATCTACCACTCAATTTTAAGCTTTACTTATTTCCCATGAGGGGAAAACTGTAAACAAACAAAAACATCTCCCACTCCCCAAAACCAAGACAATAAAAACCTAATTTTCAGCAGGATGCACAATAATGGCAAACAGTCCTTATCCTGTGCCACGTACTATCCTCAGCTCTTCCAAGGGGTTTTGAATATTAATTTATTTAATTCTCACTACAGCCCTATGAGGTACTTTATTATTCCCATCTTACAAACGAAAAAACTAAGACCCAGGGAGGTTAAGTGACTTGTCACAGCAAGGCCGGGTTGAAGCGTGGTGTGAATCCATTCAGCATGGCTTCGCTGTTCCTAACCACACTATGCTCCCTCTCTTCAAGTTAACAACGGTCCACTCCAAGACGGAAAGGAATGTTCGTAACTTTAGATGGATTACACTTAGCGTACTGGCATGTCTTAATAAAGTCTAGTATTTTTAAAAAGGTGAGCTACACTTTTAAAAAATGAGCCCTGCCGAAACCGGTTTGGCTCAGTGGATAGAGCGTTGGCCTGCGGACTGAAGGGACCCGGGTTCGATTCCAGTCAAGGGCATGTACCTGGGTTGCGGGCACATCCCCAGTAGGAGATGTGCAGGAGGCAGCTGATCGATGTTTCTCTCTCATCGATGTTTCTAACTCTCTATCTCTCTCCCTTCCTCTCTCTGTAAAAAAATCAATAAAATATATTTTTTTAAAAATGAGCCCTTACTTACTTCTTAATGATAGATTCAGATTTAATAAGGACCAGACCCAGAAAGATTACCTGCACATAACCAAATCAAAGCTAAAAGTGATCAGGGCACATGCCCAGGATGTGGGCTCGATCCCCAGTGTGGGGTGTGCAGGAGGCAGCCGATCAATGATTCTCTCTCATTATTGATGTTTCTCTCTCTCTCCCTCTCCCTTCCTCTCTGAAATCAATAAAAATATATATTTTTAAGAAAGGCCAAAGATGTGGCCTGGCCAATGGGGTTCTGTTGGTTGGAGCATTGTCCCATGCACTGAATGGTCTTGGATTCGATTCCCAGTCAGGGCACATCCCTAGGTTGCGGGTTTGGTCCCCAGTTGGGGCACATACGAGAGGCAACCATTCGATGTGTCTCTCTCATGCTGATGTGTCTGTCTCTCTTTCTGTCTGTCTCTCTCAAATCAATAAACACACCCTAGGGTGAGAATTAAAAAAAAAAAGGGGGGGGGTCAAATATGCCAGGTCCACTCCACCCTACTATTTTCCCATGGAAAATGAACTCAGTGAAGAATTTGAAAGAAATATAGAATGCTTCTAATTTATAAGAAAAGAATACAAACTTATACACACGATTTAAAACAATGCCCGCCAAGCCGGCGTGGCTTAGTGGTTGAACGTCGACCTATGATCCAAGAGGTCATGGTTTGATTCCTGGTCAGGGCACATGCTTGGGCTGCAGGATCAGTTCCCAGTGTGGGATGCGCAGGAGGCAGCTGATCAATGAGTCTCTCTCATCATTAATGTTTCTATCTCTCTCTCCCTCTCTGAAATAAATTTTAAAATGTTTATAAATAAATAAAACACTGCCCTATAAACAGAAAACATTACACTTACCAATTTATCTAACTTGGACCGATAAGTCTTTTGTGGATGGCTCATACTTGCACTACATGACAAACAATCTCAAAGTCTCACCTATTAGATTATGTGCCAAAATTAATGGTGATGCAAATCTGCATAATCACACTATCAGGCTAATCAGGCAACTTATCATGTACTAAACTGATAATGATAGGACAAACAGTAATTTTAATAATAATAATAATAATAATAGAATAGCAATTAAAAACTATAGCCAAGAATAATGAAAAAAGCAAGCGAGAAAGAAGGAAAAATTATAACCAGCTCAAGAAAGTATTATGGCCGAAACCGGTTTGGCTCAGTGGATAGAGCGTCGGCTTGCGGACTGAAAGGTCCCAGGTTCGATTCCGGTCAAGGGCATGTACCTGGGTTGCGGGCACATCCCCAGTAGGAGATGTGCAGGAGGCAGCTGATCGATGTTTCTCTCTCATCAATGTTTCTAACTCTCTATCTCTCTCCCTTCCTCTCTGTAAAAAAAAAAAATCAATAAAATATAATTTAAAAAAAAAAAAGAAAGAAAGAAAGTATTATGATAAAATTCTCCCCTAGAGCCCTGGCCAGTGTGGCTCAGGGGGTTTAGTGTCATCCGGTACACCAAGAGGTCACTGGTTCAATTCCCAGGGCACATGCCTGGGTTTAGGGCTCGATCCCCAGTGGGGGGTGGGCCAAAGGCAACCAGTTGATGTTTCTCTCTCTCTCTCCCTCTCCCTTCCTCTCTAAAAACCATTAAAAAGGTATTTTAAATTCTCAATAGAAAACTGCTAGAATTCCAGTTACCTACAAGGACAGTGGGAGATTTGTAACACCATTTGAATTCTGAACACGAATACTCAGTAAACTTGTTTCTACGCTTAGTTTTAGTTACTACCAAAAGTCCTTAGCTATATAAAGAAATCAAAGTTTAAGAACATAAATACAATTTCATCTTCAGAACAAAGGACTGGAATTTTTGAATCTGTTCCAGGGCCACCTTGAGAATCCTTAAGGCCCACTATGCCTTTCAGAACCACATGTTTAAATACCATTTTTAGTGCAAGGTAAAGTCTACCTCCCTCCCCACCTCACATACATGAGCAAGGCTTAAAAATTCTCATGACATAAATGGAAAATAACCATCAGGAATACGTTAGGAACGTACACAGAGCATTATACTTACAGTATCTTAAATGTGCAATGCTTCGCCGTTTACAAAGCTTTTATAATACCCATTATTTCATTAATAATCCATCCTGAGAAGATGAAATTATCTCCATTTTAAAGATAACAAGGCTGAGGTCCAGAAAAATTAAGTGACCTGCTCATGGTTAAGTTACATATTTGGCTGTCACAGCCAAGAGTAAAATTCAGGACTTCTTGTCTCGTGCAATGTCTCTGTATCCCCCACCTCCCTAGGCCAAATCTAGAAATCAAATACAATATATAAAAAGCCTTTTCAAAACGAAAAATAGCCCTGGCCGGTTTAACTCAGTGGATAGAGCATTGGCCTGCGAACTGAAGGGTCCTGGGTTCGATTCTGGTCAAGGGCAGATGCCCGGGTTGTGGGCTCCATCCCCAGTGGGGGACTTGGAGGCGGCCGATCCATGATTCTCTCTCATCATGGATGTTTCTATCTCTCTTTCCCTCTTCCTTCCTCTCTGAAATCAATTAAAACAAAAAACAAAAACCAATAAAAATACTAGATCTCATTATAAAGATCATCAATCATTTGCAGAATGCACCAGTGAAATGCCTACGCCCAGGCCCTACACGAGCGATTCAATTTCTCCTGTGGGCCAGTCATCAGGCCTTTGAAGAGGCCCAGATGAGTCTAATGTGCACCAGGCTGAGAACTCCTGGGTTACTAGGTGACACAAATGGCAACAGTGTATTACAGACATGTTTTTCCAACTACCATTCAGTATTCCTTTTATATGAATTAATCCACACTCCTTAATTTGACCTCGTGTGAGTTTAATAAAACCAAAATGCTGACTTTGAAGATCTATGTATTAGTTACACAGTGTATAATGCTGACTAAAATGAATTATATGAAAATACGTGGTTCTGTATTATTTTTAAAAACTCTATTCTAATCATTATTTAGAACATTCAATTTAAAAGTACAGCCTTCAGTTTGCTACTAAGAACATTAAAAAGCATTATCTTCAACTGAAGGGAAAAAATCCAATTAATACTACATTTATACAATGCTACATGTAAGTTGCATTCTTTTGAGGAATATAAAGCTTTACTGTACTAAACACAGTAAGTAAAATACCAGTAGAGGTATTTAAGAGGCAAATTAGATGGCAATTAGCACTGAAAATCATTTAAAAAGTACTGGATACTGGACCAATCTTACCTTTTGTAGACTTGTTGGATTCAACTGAGTTTTGTCAATTATTTTTATTGCAACCTAGAAAAAAATAAATTAATAAAATTTGTGGGTTTTAAGAATTTGGTACTTACAAACTGGTAATAATTTTATAAGTGCCCAGATATGTAGTAATGTTAAAAAGCAAGTAAACAGAGAAACCAAGATGGCGGCATAGGTAAACAACGGAGATTGCTGCCTCGCACAACCACTTCAAAAATACAACTAAAAGACGGAACGGACATCATCCAGAACCACAGGAAGGCTGGCTGAGTGGAACTTCTACAACTAGAAGGAAAGAGAAAAGCATACCGAGACTCAGAGAAGGTGCGGTGCGGAAGTAAAGTACAGAGGTACGGAGAGGGCTGGCGGCTGAGGACACGGTTGTCTTTTTCAATCGGGAGGGAGTCTCAAGCTCTGAGCTCCAGTTCCGGGAGAGTCTCTGGGGACCCAGACTCATACGGGAGAAACTGGACTGTCTGGCATCGGTGGGAACTCGAGGGCAGCTTTCTCTCAGAGGTGCTTACAGCGATTGCCGGACACTGAGAAGCGGGGCCTCTGAGGGCAGGACTGAGAACAGCCATAACGGCTCACTCCGCCCTGTTGATCCCCTGGGACCCCACCCGGCCCAAGCTGTGCAGGGAGGCTTTTGCATATGAAAGGCCCAGCCCTTTGCAATCTGAAAATTACCTAACAAACTGCAGCTGGCCCCAGGCCCCAGGGCAACTTGCATTGCTTCACAGCTGGCTCCTGCTGGATAGCCTCAGGCAGAGGCTAGATTAGCACCTCCTTAGA
>NW_005353406.1:892276-893358 GCF_000412655.1 Myotis brandtii
GGGTGGAGGGGAGCTATGGGGGAAAAAAGAGGAACAACTGTAATAATCTGAACAATAAAGATTTAATTTTTTAAAAAAAAGCAAGTAAACAAACCTCAAAACCTAGTTTAGCATTATAATAAGATTTTTTTATAAATATCTTAAAATTGAAAACAGGGACTTTGTGCAAATAAGGGTACTATTATAACAGTTTAAATGAAGACATCTATAGACAAGGAAAAAAGATCTCACAAACCAAAAATTAACAAGAGAGATTACACAATGAAAACACTTCTCAAAATGTACGGCAATGCGGCAAATCTATTCACTATTTACGAACATTATAGTTATATCGGACTCTGCGATGCAAGGGTAGGAACCACAGCTTTTATAGGTTTATACAGCCCAGAATGCCTTGCACACAGTGGGAACTGAGTAAATATATGAACAAACAGGTTGCTGTTGAATATGAAAACTTAACAAAAATTTTTAAACTATTTCATTAATTGATTTGACACTGAGAAAGGGATCAACTTGCTGTTCCATTTATTTATGCATTCTTTGGCTGATTCCTGTTATGTGCCCTGACTGGAGACTGAACCTGAAACCTTGGTGTATTAGGAGGACACTCTAACCAACTGAGCTACCCTGCCAGGGCAAAACATTTTATTAAAAAGATAGAAAATATATGCACCCCTATATTCACTGCAGCACTATTTACAATAGCCAGAATATGGAAGTAACTTAGATGTCCATCAACAGATGAATGGATAAAGAAGATGTGATTACACACACGCACACACGTGCGCACACACACAGGGACTGGAATATTACTCAGCAATAAAAAAGAATGAAATTTGCAACAGCATGGATAGGATCTGGAGGGTATTATGCTAAGTGGAAATGAGTCAAACAGAGAAAGACAAATACTGCATGATTTCACTCATATGTGGAGGGAGGCTTGCTTGCTCCAGTGACGGCGAACACCAACGTTCCCCGCCTGCCACTGCCGGCCTCTCAGCTGCAACTCTAAGCAACTATGTACTATGTTGCAAATAAGAAGCTAAACAAAACCCCAGAAACCGGCTTTCCTGAAAGCCAGC
>NW_005353406.1:893892-912861 GCF_000412655.1 Myotis brandtii
GGCACATCCCCAGTAGGGGATGTGCAGGAGGCAACTGATCGATGTTTCTCTCTCATCGATGTTTCTAACTCTCTCTCTCCCTTCCTCTCTGTAAAAAATAAAGTATATTTAAAAAATAATAATAATAAAAAAAATAAAAATATGTGTAAATTAAAGTATACACAAATTTAAAATATATAAAATATTTAATATACAGTGCAAACTGTATATAACAACATAAGACATATATAGTAATACATAAACATTTTAATAGTATATATCAGGGGTCAGCAGACTTTTTCTGTAAAGGACCAGATAGTAAATATTTTAGATTTTTGAGAACCCATAGAGTCTCTGTCACATTTCTTTTCCTCCTTCTTTCCCCTTACCTGCCCCTTCTCCTCCCTTTTCCTTCTATGAATTTATTTTCCTTTTAAAAATATAAAAGCTATTCTTAGCTTACAGGCCATTGAAAAACAGGTGTTGGCCTGAAGGCTGTGATTTGCAGATCCCTGACATATATTATTGTATTACTTTAAGTACCTGTTTCCTCATACCCTTAACAGCATTTGATTTTTATTTTTTCATCTTTGCCAGTTATGTGATTGATGAATGATGATTGATACAGATTTGGCATTAGTTTCTGATCTGGGAAAATGGCTGGCTAGATGAATTTCTCTCTGAGTAACTTCTACCTCTAAGGTTCCAAGTACTTCTAAAGTATTGCATACTAGAGGCCTGGTGCACGAAATTCGTGCGGGGGGGGGGGGGCCCCCCCCCCCCCCCCGCCCAGAGTGCACAAATTTTTGTGCACCGGGCCTCTAGTATATAGATAACTGACTAAGTACACCTACACCACCATCCTCATCTGGTCAGTTTGTCATTTCTCTTATAAAGTGACTAGAGACCCGGTGCACGAATTCGTGTACCAGTGGGGTCCCTCGGCCTGGCCTGCGGGATCAGGCCAAAACCAGCTCTCCAACATCCCCCGAGGGGTCCTGGATTGTGAGAGGGTGCAGGCCAGGCCAAGGGATCCCACCGGTGCATGATCAGGGCCGGGGAGGGACATAGGAGGTTGGCCAGCCGGGGAGGGACTGCGGGGAGGGCTCCAGGGCATGCCCAGCCTGTCTCAGTCCCAATCGGCTGGATCCCAGCAGCAAGCTAACCTACCAGTCGGAGTGTCTGCCTCCTGGTGGTCAGTGCACATCATAGTGAGCGGCTGAACAGCGTTAGCATATCATTAGCATATTATGCTTTTATTGGTTGAACAGACACTCGGACGACTGGACACTTAGCACATTAGGCTTTTATTATATAGGATTTCTAGAAACTATGGGCATCCAGGATGGGGGAGGGGGGTTACAACAGAAGATGATAGAAGGAAACATAAGAGGGAGACTTTGCCATGAACTGGGGGACATAGCTCTGCTTTGCACCTAAGATCCATGACAACAAATGCTCTTTCCCCATATCGGTGAGGCTGTGTTTCCTACTGTGCATCCTTCAGAAAAGAGACCTAATAAGAAGTACCAGTGAAGAAAGGGGTTGCAGCCAAAGTCTGGGAAAAATGCTCAAAGAGTCTCTATGTCAACAGTTATAAAAAATTTTAGTCCCCTTTCTACTCTTAAGATTATTGGTGACCCCAAATGTGGGTTATATCTAGATATTTGCCATATTACAAATAAACGGATAAGTGCAAAAATAACTGAACAATTCATTTCAAAATAATATTCTAGAAATGGTGCTGAGAAAAACAAACATCTATATGCAAAAGAGTGAAATTGGATTCTTAGCTAACATCATATACAAAAATTAGCTCAAAGAGGATCAATAATTATAAATGTAAGACCTACACTTATCAAACTCTTAGAAGAAAACAGGGCAAAAGCTTCACATTAGATTTGGCAATGATCACTTGGATATGACACCAAAGGTACAAGTAACAAAAGGAAAAAAAGACAAATTGAACTTGATGAAAAATTTTAAATTTTGTGCATCAAAAGACAATATCCAGCTCTTTATCACGGCGCGTGGAAGCAGGCGGCTACTTCTGGATGAAGCTGAATATCTTTTTCCTAGCCACTGACTATCAGAAACTCACCGAAGCAGATGATAAACACAAACTTCGTACCTTTTATGAAAAGCGTGTGGCACAGAAGTTGGTGCTGACAATCTGGGTGAAGAGTGGAAGGCTTATGTGGCTTAACAGTGATGGGAACTGCCAACAAGGTTACTGCATGAAGAAGGGTGTCTTGACCCATATCTACCTGCTACGGAGGAAAGGGCATTCCTGGAGAACTGGATAAAGGAGGCGCAAATCTGTTTGGGGTTGCACTGTAGATCCAATCTCAGTGCTCTCAACCTGGTCATTGTAAAAAGAGGAAAGAAAGATATCCCTGGTCTCACTGATACCACTTTGTCTCATCGCCTAAAGCCCAAAAGAGCTGGCACAAGCCGCAAACCTTTCAATCTCTCTAAAGAAGATAATGTTCACAAATATGTTGTGAGAAAGCCCCTAAACAAAGAAGGTAAAAAACCTCAGACCAAAGCACCCAAGATTCAGCATCTTGTCACTCCATGTGTCCTGCAACACAAACACTAGCATATTGCTCTGAAGAAACATCATGGAAGAGAAATAAGAAAGAGGCCAGCCCTAGCTGGTTTGGCTCAGGGGATAGAGCCTTGGCTTGTGGACTGAAGGGTCCCAGGTTCGATTCTAGTCAAGGGCACATGCCTGGGTTGCAGGCTCGATCCCTAGCAGGGGATGTGCAGGAAGCAGCCTATCAATGATTCTCTCTCATCATTGATGTTTCTATCTCTCGCTCCCTCTCCCCTCTCTAAAATTCAATTAAAATATATTTTAAAAAAAGAAAGAGGCCAGAGAATGTGCTGGCCGTGTAATTAGGAGAATGAAGGAGGATAATGAGACACCTGGAACCGATTGCCAGGAGACAGAGGCTGTCTTCTGAGAGATTTTACCTCCACACCTGAGTCCAATCAAAAGCAAGATTTTTCTAAGAGTAACAAATAAATAAGGTCAGACACACAAAAAAAAAGTATCAGCAGAGTAAAAAGACAACCCACAGAATGGGAGAAAATATTTGCAAATCATACATCTGATAAGGGATGAATATCTACAATATATACAGAACTTCTAAAACTCAACAACAAAAAGAACCTAATTCAAAAATGGGTAAAGATGTGCAGAGGTCAGTAAGCACCTGGAAAAGATGCTCAACATCGCTTGTCATTAGGGAAATGCAACTCAAAACTACCAGGCAGGGGACTCTTTCCCTGCCCCACGTGGGAGTCTGTGCTGTGGGACTCTTTCCCTTTCCCCACGTGGGAGTCTGTACTTGTTCTTCAATAAATTTCCACCTTTGCTATACCAAAAACAAAACAAAACAAAAACAAAAAACTACCAGATAACACTGCACACACATCAGGATGGCAACTATCAAAAACCCATCAATAAAATAAGCCTTGGCAAGGATGTGCAGCAAATGGAACACTCGTGTACTTTTGGTAAGAATGCAAAATAGTACAGCCATTGTAGAAAATTGTACAGAGCTCCTCAAAAAACTAAAAACAATTACCATGTGATCCAGCAATTCCACTTCAGGCTATAAACCCTGAAGAATTGAAAGCAGAGAGTTAAATAAATATTTATACACCCATGATTAGCATTATTCACAATAGCTAGGATGTGGAAGTCATCCAAGTTTCCTTTGAGGAACAAATGGATAAGTCTAATGTGGAATTATCCATACGATGGAATATTACTCAGCCTTAAAAAGGAAGAAAATTCTGGCAGATGCTATAACATCAATTGACCTTGAGGACATTATGCTAAGTGAAAAAAGCCAGTCACAAAAGGACAAATACAGTATGATTCCACTCATATGAGATACCTAGAATATTGAAAATCATAGAGACAGAAAGTAGGTGGCAGGTACCCGGAGCAGCGGGGAGGGGGAATGAAGACAGTTTCAGGTTTACAAGATGAAAAAAGTTCTGGAGATAAGATGGTGGTGATGGTGATGATTATGCAACATACTTGTTCTTCAATAAATTTCCACCTTTGCTATACCAAAAACAAAACAAAACAAAAACAAAAAACTACCAGATAACACTGCACACACATCAGGATGGCAACTATCAAAAATCCATCAATAAAATAAGCCTTGGCAAGGATGTGCAGCAAATGGAACACTCGTGTACTTTTGGTAAGAATGCAAAATAGTACAGCCATTGTAGAAAATTGTACAGAGCTCCTCAAAAAACTAAAAACAATTACCATGTGATCCAGCAATTCCACTTCAGGCTATAAACCCTGAAGAATTGAAAGCAGAGAGTTAAATAAATATTTATACACCCATGATTAGCATTATTCACAATAGCTAGGATGTGGAAGTCATCCAAGTTTCCTTTGAGGAACAAATGGATAAGTCTAATGTGGAATTATCCATACGATGGAATATTACTCAGCCTTAAAAAGGAAGAAAATTCTGGCAGATGCTATAACATCAATTGACCTTGAGGACATTATGCTAAGTGAAAAAAGCCAGTCACAAAAGGACAAATACAGTATGATTCCACTCATATGAGATACCTAGAATATTGAAAATCATAGAGACAGAAAGTAGGTGGCAGGTACCCGGAGCAGCGGGGAGGGGGAATGAAGACAGTTTCAGGTTTACAAGATGAAAAAAGTTCTGGAGATAAGATGGTGGTGATGGTGATGATTATGCAACATTATGAACATATTTAATTCCACTGAAATATACACTTAAAAATGGTTAAGATGGTAAATTTTGTTATGTGTCTTTTTTTTTTTAATCCTCACCCGAGGATATGTTTATTGATTTCAGAGACAGAGAAAGGGAGGGAGTAAAGGAGGGAGAGATCTTCTGAGATCTGGTTTCTTCCAATGACTGTTTTTTTTTTTTTTAATTGATGTCAGAGAGGAAGGGAAAGGGAGAGATAGAAACATCTATGATGAGAGAGAATCATGGATAGGCTGCCTCCTGCACGCCCCCCTACTGGGGATCGAGCCCTCAACCCAGACATGTGCCCTTGACAGGAATTGAACCTGGGACCCTTCAGTCCGCAGGCCGATGCTCTATCCACTGAGCCAAATTGGCTAGGGCCATGGCTGGACTTTTGATCACTGGTTTCTTCTGGTTCTCTTCAATATCCACCAAAGATTCTATTCCGATTCTGTTCTTACACGTTTTTTTTAAATATATTTTTATTGATTTTTTACAGAGAGGAAGGAAGAGGGATAGAGAGTTAGAAACATTGATGAGAGAGAAACATCAATCAGCTGCCTCCTGCACACCCTCTACTGGTGATGAGCCCGAAACCAAGGTACATGCCCTTGACCGGGATCGAACCTGGGACCCTTCAGTCCACAGGCTGACGCTCTATCCACTGAGCCAAACCGGTTAGGGCTGTTCTTACACATTTTCATTTTCAAGTAGTGCTATTCAAGTAATAGCTAAGGCAAAAACAGGAGCTCAAATATGTGGCATTTGACTAAATCAAACTGAAGTCATTTTATCAAAAGCAAGTGTCCTCAATGTGAAACAGTGTGTGTGTGTGTGTGTGTGTGTGTGTCACTGAAGCCTCAGGAGGAAGCTCCTAATCCCCTCTTCCTTTCAGCTCCCTGTTGGGATGGCTCAGCTACCAAAATAACCTTGGCCCAGAGCTGGGGCCTGTAGAACAGCTCAGCCCTTGAGGTCACCAAAACAGGAGGCAACTGTGATGCATCGCTTCTCAGGAAGATGGAGACTGGAGAGAGAGCGTCCACTCATTCCCAGGTTGTAGAGATGGTTTTTCGGGGGTGGGGTGGGGTGTGGCGCACAGCAAAAAGGAGTTCACTACGTGAGGAAGAGGAGACTCCCTGCCACTTGTGTGAAGTTCTGGAAATTCCACTGATTCACCCTGATGCCAGACACACAGTGGAAAATTACAAAATAGAAATAAGCTCATGCATGATACGGGCTTCCCCCCAACATTCCTAAACCAAAAGGGCCCAACAAACTCATAGCACACACCCCTGGAGAAAAACCCTGTCAATTCACTACTGGTCAAAAGATCCGTACAGCTCCCAACAGGTGCTAAAGCACCCACCACCACTGACAGAGCACAACAAAAAAAGACCCAAGACTTTCAAGACACAGTAGCCTGGACGAACTGCACATACCTCAGCCTGGGCGGCCATAAAAGATACTGCAGAGCAGGTAGCTTACCCAGTGGAAATGTATTTCCCACAGTCTGGGAAGCTGGGACGCTGAGCTCAGGGTGCCAGCATGATCAGTTCCTGGTGAGGATGCTCCTCATGGTTTGCACACGGCCGCTTTCTCAATGTGTCCTTACATGGCGGAGAGAGAAAGCAAGCGCTCTAGTGGCTCTTCTTATCAGGACACAAACCCGACTGGATCAGGGCTCTACCATAGTAACCTGTAATTAGGTTAACCTAATGACTTCTACAAAGGCCCCTTCTCCAAAACTGCCACACTGGTTAAGGCTTTAACATACGAGTTTTGGGGAACGCAATTCAGTCCACAGCATAAAGACCAAGCCAAACAACTAGAACAGGAGACTACAATATAAAAATTCAAATTAAAGCCTATCAATACACAACATGGAGGAATGTCATAAGCATCAAGTGGAGTAAAAGAGACAGACACAAATGATACACTGTATGATTCCATTAGCATAATGTTAGAAAGAAACCCTCCTCTCTGGTGTTAGAGTCAGCACAGCTGTTACCTTGGGGAGGAAGAACAGTGAAAAGATGAGGAGGAGGTAGAAAAAAGGCTGCTGGGGTTCAAGTCATAGCATATTTTTGCCCTTAGTATACTTTGGATCAGGATGATACAAACACGATTACTTTGTGATATTTCATCAAGCTGTACACTTATGATTTAAGCACTTTTCTAAGATATTTTATATTTCAATAAAGACTCAGGCTCAGGTAACCAGGGCCGGCCGAGGCTTGCGCTGCCGGCAGTGGCAGCAGCAGAGGTGTGATGGGGCATTGCCTTCCCCTGATCGCCGGGTCACCTCCTGCCCCTGAGGGCTCCCGGACTGTGAGGGAACCCCCTCCAGTGTGTGTGTGTGTGTGTGTGTGTGTGTGTGTGTATATTTTTTTTTAAACAGCAAAATCATCAACAAAAATGTGAAAAAGAAATGGACTAAACAAACCACAGAAAGGGCATTTGTTTAGAGTATGAAAGTTGAAACAAGGCAGAGTGTCACCTTGCTGACCTTGACTGGGGAATGCACATCCAGCAGTTCAAACTTTTCACTGCTCTGTGCACGTCCGTAAATGACTGCAAAAGCACTGGGTACTGATTTGGGGACCACAAATACATTTCAGGTAGTGGGTGAGTGTGCAAATATGGAATTTGCAAATAATGAGATCAACTGTATCTGTTCTGGAGACAGATAATGATGGTAATTGCGCGACAATGCAAATGTACTTAATGCCACTGACCTGTACACATAAAAATTGTTAAAATGGTAAATTTTACATATTTTTTAAAAGAGTCACAATAGTGTAATTGAGAGACTGTCAATTTGTAGGAATTGTGTTTATGTGAGTTTTTCCTTTTCTGCATGTGAACTGTAAAGTCCTGACCTCCGGGTTGTACTAAATGCACTACCACCGTCTTGATGCTTTTCAGTCACATCTGCGATCAGAACACGAAGGCTCTTCCACCCTCTGCCCGCTTCCGAATCTGCCACTGTTAACTTCCAAATGAAGCAAACTGTCTGGGTAGTAACTCTCTGTCAATCACTATAGTTGTTTTGAATAAACATTCGATTAAGCAATGCCCTCCCCACCCCAAGAAATTACTACTTGTTGAGTTTCAGTAGACAGTCAGAGAAAAATACCTGAGAGCACTTGAAAGGGTATTAGAACATTCCTCTCTTTTCCAGCCACGTGTCTGTCTGTGGAAGATCAGGTTTCTTCATACACTTTAACCAAAACAACATACTGAAGTAGTTTGAATGCAGAAGCAGATATGAAAACCTAGCAAACTTCTATTAAGCAGACATTAAAGAGATTTGCAAATAATTAAAAGTGTTACTCTTCTCAATAATTTGTTTTGGAAAAGAGTCATTTTTCATAAAAATACATTACTTATATTAATATGTAATAGGTTATTTTAAATGAATTAAAATATATTTTAAGTTCCTTAGTGGTAACTTCTACTGCAGTATCAATAAATATAACCCATATAAACAAGTTCTCCATGTTTTTATCCTCACCCGCAGATATGTTTTTATTGATTTTTAGAGAGAGACGTGGAGGAGGGGGGAAAAGAGAGACAGAAAGAGAGAGAGAGAAACATCGATTGGCTGTCTCCCGTACATGCCTCATGGATCGAACCTGCAGTCAACTGAGTCACCTGGCCAGGGTGAGAGCCATCAATTTTAAAAATTTAAAGGAATTCTGAGACAAAAAGGTTTGAGAACAGCCTTAGCCATTTTGGCTCAATGGTTAGAGTGTTGGCCCATGGACTGAAGGGTCTTGGGTTTAATTCCAGTCAGGGCGGTGTGGGAGGCAACCAATCAATGTGTCTCTCTCACATTGATGTTTCTCTCTCTTCTGTCTCTCCCCCTCCCTTCCACTCTCTCTAAAAATTAATGGAAAAATTATCCTCAGGTGAGGATTAACAACAAAAAAAGTTTGAGAACTGTTGTTAATCAATGGAGCTGCACAAAACAACTGACATTTAGTTTTAATGGTTATGCAGCAATAAAATTGTGAGGGGGGAAAGCCAGGATACAAAATTGCGACCCAAAGTATGTTGAGAAAACATACATATAAATATGGAGAATATACAAAGATAACAATGGTATTCAGGGAATTATGACTGGGATTGTTTCCCTCTCAAATCTCCAAACTTTCTCTAAAGGTAATGTATTCTTCACAGACTAAAAAAATTGTTGTGACTAAAATGTATTACTATTACCCTAGACCAGTGATTCTCAACCTTCCTAATGCTGCGACCCTTTAATACAGTTCCTCATGTTGTGGTGACCCCCAACCATAAAATTATTTTCGTTGCTACTTCATAACTGTAATTTTGTTACTGTTATGAATCGTAATGTAAATACCTGATATGCAGGATGTATTTAGGCGACCCCTGTGAAAGGGTCGTTCGACACCCAAAGGGGTCGCAACCCACAGGTTGAGAACCGCTGCCCTAGACGGTTTGGCTCACTGGATAGAGCGGTGATGGCGAACCTATGACACGCTTGTCAGAGGTGACACGCGAACTCATTTTTTTGGTTGATTTTTCTTTGTTAAATGGCATTTAAATATATAAAATAAATATCAAAAATATAAGTCTTTGTTTTACTATGGTTGCAAATACCAAAAAATTTCTATATGTGACATGGCACCAGAGTTAAGTTAGGGTTTTTCAAAATGCTGACACGCCGAGCTCAAAAGGTTCGCCATCACTGGGATATAGAGTGTCAGTGCACAGGATGAAAGATCCCAGCTTCGATTCTGATCGAGGGAACATACCTCGGTTGCAGGCTCGATCCCCGACCCTGGTCAGGGTGCACCCTGGTCAGGGTACTTGCAGGAGGCAATCAATCTATGTGTCTCTCTCACATCAATGTTTCTCTCTTTCTCTCCCTCTCCCTTCCACTCTCTCTAAAAGTCAATGGAAAAATATCCTTGGGTGAGGATTAAAAAATATATATTAAAAAAAAATGTATAGCCATTCATGTAAAATTTCAAGAAGTTCAGACATCCCAGGATGAAGAATTATAATTTTATCATTCTTAGAATCAACAACAAATACTTATTGAGCACTAAGAGGCTAAAGGTAATTGGTTCAAATTCTAATCCTTCCTCCCACCCACTCTGGTGCCTTCTCTAGGGTAGAAAACAGGACACTTGCAGTTAAATGTGGAGGACAGACAGTGAAGGCAGATAGCATAAAAAGCACAGTAATAAGTTGAGAAGACAACAGTAGGAAAGATACTTCAATAACTTTCTGAAAGAGACCACAGAGGAAACAAATAGCCAGAAACAATGTGATCTGCCAGCACAACTCAGGGTTACAGACCTGGAGGTCCTGGGGAACCAAAGGGGATGTGGGAGCTGATGAGCTCATTCCAAGGTCAAAAGTCTATATACAGAATGGCTGCTGCTCCCCAAACCAATCAATAACTACAGGTTCTTAAGAGGCTAGAAATGTACTCTGTGGAAAAGATAACAAGGCTCTGGACTCAAGGTCCCAGCAGAGAACAGGAGTGAGGAGATGAAAAAGGCGGAATGAAGTGTCGCACTGTCACTTACGGGTGGGACCACCGGCTCCTTCCAAGCAGAACATAGGATTCTCCCTCCCCCCCCTTCTTTCCTTCCCTCCCTCCTGAAGAAATACAGGGGCTTTATTATAATCAGTATTATTCCTGAAGTTACACTTGATAAGCTCATTCAGGAAAGCATTTTTGCTTTCAATGACCCAGAGCCCACACACATGACAGATGCAGCTATAAGTACATGAAGAGTCTTATCTAGAGAAACTGAATGTTCCCAGAGAAGAGAGCCAAAGGCTATTTAATGAACCTGGGGTCCTCCAATAAAAGCATTAAACAACTCCCAACAGGAAAGCTTTGTGAATAAACATACCCTACACATGGAAATACAAACAAACAACCAGAGATTAACAGATTACAAAGAAAATGTCTGTATGTAAGAGAGACACCAAGAAGAACCCCAGAGAAAAGAGAAACAATGCAGGGAGCAAAAATCTACCTAAAAAAAAAAAAAAGGAAGAGAGAGAGAAAGAATAAATCTGTCACTACACTCAGGGAGTTAGATAGAACTGGATGCTACGAAGACAAATAATCAGAGAACAAGAAAGAGCTGGGATAAGAGGAAAGCATGAATATGATCATGTAAGACTGGATGATAAAATTAAAGACATCTCCTAGAAAGTAAAATAAAAACACAGAATGGAAAACAGATCAAATAACAACAAAAAGATCAAGAGTTCCAAAATGAAGATTTTTAAATAATAAACTGAGACAATTCTCCAGGACTGCAAAACAAGAATCTCTACATTGAAAGGGTCCTACGAGCACCAAGAACAATGAATGAAGACCAACTCCGGGGCACCTCCCTGTGAAATTCCTGAACAGCAAAGATAAATGAGAAGAGTCTAAGAAGCTTCTAGAAACAAACAAAAAGTCACATAAATTAACCACTTACATTATTATACTCTAGTCTTTGGAACTACTGATATCTGAAAACCCTTTGTGATCTTAATTTTTAGTTTCTCACTCTCTAATCACCGTCTCCCTTTCCCACTTACTTGGAGCTATAATCCATCTGATACCTTTATAATTAGCTAGTTATCCTATATCCTATATAATAAATCCTATATAATAAAAGAGAAACATGCAAATTAACTGTCCCTCTGCTATGGTCAAGCCACGCCCACCAGCCAATGAGTATGCAAATTCACCCGACAAAGATGACAGGTAATTTGCATACACAGAGCAGAATGGGAGAGCAGGCAGCTTGGGGGGACGTGTCTCCCTCAGTCACTCCCTTGGGGGGGACGTTCCTCCCTTGGTCACCAGACGGAGAGCAGAGCAGGAGAGCTGGAGGCTTGGGGGGACATGGCTCCCTTGGTCAGGGAAAACCCAGAGCGTGAGGAGCACCAGGAATTTTGGGAATAGTAGTTTTGGTGGCAGCCCCAGGACCGGAAGCAGAAGCCCAGAGCGCGGGGAGCACCAGGAATGCTGGGAATCGTAGTTCTGGTGGCAGACGGATCTCCTAGACACTAGAGCAGCTGCTCTCAACCTGTGGGTCGCGACCCCTTTGGGGGTCGAACGACCCTTTCACAGGGGTCACCTAAATACATCCTGCATATCAGATATTTATATTAAGATTCATAACAGTAGCAACATTACAGTTATGAAGTAGCAACGAAAATAATTTTATGGTTGAGTCACAACATGAGCAACTGTATTAAAGGGTCGCGGCATTAGGAAGGTTGAGAACCACTGCACTAGAGCAAAGTGAGCCTGGAGCACGTTACTGTTGCAGTTGGGGATGGAGGGAAAGCAAAGGTGAGAGACATAAGTAAAATCAGAGGGTCTAGGAAAGGGAAGATATCCTAAAACTTCCAGGAAATCTCCACCAATGGAGCAAAGAAAAAAAAAAGCCTCTATTATTCTGTGAGCAACAAATCAAACTGGGTTGGGGGTCTCAGACAATCCGCTCATATGATTGCAAAGACAGACAGAAACTCCCGGATTGGAGAGGGCTCCCCTGAGGGCTCCCAGATTGGAGAGGGTGTAGGTCAGGCTGAGGGACCCCCTCATCCCCCAGTGCATGAATCTTCGTGCACCGGGCCCCTAGTTAATAATAATAGGAAAGGAGCAAGCGGGGAGACAGACATTATAAGCATGGCCATTTCGGGCAGCTTCACTAGGAAGCTGCATTTCACACTCCCCAGGGAACCATGGGTCCACTTCCCATAGATCACTGGGGGAAGGGACTGGACAAAATGAAGATGGGTGCATGTGCAGTAGGGTCAGGGTGACACAGGGAAGGCGTCTGTCAGTCAAGCCTGGGAACAGAGATCATTGGCTAGAGTGGGCAGGGCCAATGGAGGTCTGTGAAAATTTGGGGATACATAATCCCAAAATAAAAGAAATTCTCGCTCTTCTTGGCTCTTGGCGTTCTCTTGGCTCTCTGGTTACTCTGGCTTTGCTCCTGCTTCCTTGCATTCGCCCATGTACCCTCCATAGCCATGTGGCCCTGAGGATGGACCCCACATGCAATGAACTGATGAACTACAGTAGGCAACACAAACCAAGCTAGCGTGAAGTTGGATTGGACTGTGTCCCAACATGGAACGGGAACTCTGGGCAACGGCTTTAATCCTAGCTCTGCTGAAGTTACAGCTACACTTCTTCCATGGTGGGACCGAGGGAAATGGGACCTTGGAAACTCAGGGGTGCAATTCCACAGAAACAAAGCTTTCTACAATATCTCATTCTCTGGTGTGAATCTCAGAAAATTCCTTTTCTTATGATATCGCAAGAAACCCACTCCCACCAGCACCTGGCGGGGACAAGAAGAGCTCCCCATAACACACTGATCTCACCACCTTCCTATAGACAAAAATAATCAACAGCCCAGTGTTAGCAAGAGTGTAGAAAAATGGACACCTTTATTCATTTTGGTAGGTTAATAAAATAATATGACATTTTCTCAAAACCAAATGCCTACTACACAATGCTAAACATTAATCCCCTTTGACACAGGATTGCCACTCCTAGGAATTTATCCTACAAAAACACTCTTAACAAGGGTGCAGAGAGTTATGTTATAGAATTTCCACTGCACATGTTGTAACAGCAAAATATCAGAAACCACCCACTGCCCACTGACGAGATAAACTATGGCACCAGCACACACTGGAAGACGACGTTCATTAAACAGAATGTGTTGAATCTATGAGCACTAGGATCCAGACATGGTCAAGTACATTGCCAAGGAAAATTACTATTATGTATCAGGAATTTTATCAGGGGTCCATGCCTGGGGAAAGGGAGTCCATCAACTACTTCTCAGAAGTGATTCCGACACAAAAGGCTGAAATGTATTTGGGGAAGAGAAAAAGCAGGTACAAGATCTAAATGCAAGAAGCAACAGGCTGTGTACTGCCTAGGTAGAACATGAGGAGGGAGTTAATTTAGTAGTTTTGATAGAAGTATTTTTGATAAATACGCAAAATGGTTGAGCAGAAAGCTGATATCACACAAGGCAGGAAAGCACATGCCTTCCTCCACCATAGCCCATCAAACATAAGCTATGAGGAAAGTATTTGGAGAGATAAGAAACTTCTTGAGGATAAATTTATTAACAAAACAGCACTATTGATTTGCAAGTATCATGTGCTTACTTTACATGACTTTTAAAACCATTTTTACTATGGTGGCAGATATTACTAAAACAGAACAACACTACCCATTTTTAAAGGCAAAAGATTATTCAAACAATCAATATACTATATACTACACCTAAAGAAATGGGAAAGCAAAAGAATTCCCAAGTAATTAATGTTTCTTGTTCTTTAAAAAAAATTGTTAAATTAGCTTAGAAAGGAGCCCAAATCTATCTGTCCTCTTCCTCTTTCTCTCCTGTGGAACTAATCAGAGCAAGGGTAACAGAAATTAAGCATAATCTCATTTACCTCTCTGCCTGTAAGGATGTGTCTTGCCAATTTCACTTTTGCAAAATTCCCTTTGCCGATTGTTTTCAACAGTCTGTAGTTTCCGATGTGAGGCTGTTCGTCTGCACAGGAAGCTATAGAGTTTCTACACCGAGCTCCAGAGCGCCCGGTGCGAGAGGTCACTTCTTGCCGACCATCTCCATGTGACGTGTGCTACAATACAATATACACAAAACAAAGGTAAGAATATGGGAACACACAGTTACCTACCGACTTGTAAATGCCTCTAACTGAAGAAACAACATTACTACTTTAAAAATATATTTTATTGATTTTTTACAGAGAGGAAAGGAGAGGGATAGAGAATTAGAAACATGGATGAGAGAGAAACATCGATCAGCTGCCTCCTGCACACCCCCAACTGGGGATGTGCCTGCAACCAAGGTCCCCTTGCCCGAAACCCAACCTGGGACCCTTGAGTCCGCAGGCCAATGCTCTATCCACTGAGCCAAACTGGTTAGGGCACTACTTTAATTTTAATCCTAATGCATATACCACTTCGAAAAAATTTGCCCACATGTCTATGTTTTTATTATACATATGTCTTAGGTAAAATAAAAGTTTATAAACTAGTTAAAAATCTAAGCAATTTGTAACAGTGTTCCTGTAACACAAAGGATTCTAATTTCCAAATTAGAATGTAGGGAAAATCGCCTATTTATAAACAAGGTCTTGTTGATCAAAGAAAAGATTAAAGCAACAACTAAAATATGCCACTAACCATTTTAACAAATAATTTTGAATTCTTGTACCATTAGTCAATTATTTCATGCATGAATTTTTTTTTCTCCCTAAGAAGCCAATAAACAACCCGAGGACACAAAAATGTTACATAATTCTTCGGTAGTCATTTTATGACATTTTGTGGCAGCACCAATCACATAACAGGTACTGAGCCGTTGAATTTAATTCTTAAAGGTAAAGGAGTCCTGATCCTTCTCCCTCCCATGGAATGGAGCCAATAACCATTTCATCTACCAAGAAAACTAGACTATGTACACTGCTACTGAAAATGCAGAATGAAGTCAAAGACAGGGGATTAACAAATTTGTGAAGTATTCATTTCAAACTAAAACTTCTCTTTAAAGCAAAACTTTTAAGTTGCCATTATTAGGAAATAAAGCAAATACTGTAGTTACCTACTCAATATCCATTCCTTCCTTCTTCCCTTCTAAGAGAAGCTGGGGGTATTTGGGGAGGCAACATGACCATCTAAATACTTGTTTTCCCAAACTTCCCTGCAGCTAGAGGTAGCATATAGCTTAGTTCTGGCCAGTTCTCAATAGTGAGAGGTTCTGGGAAAGAAAAGACAAAAATGTTTTCTAAAACCACCAGATCTAATGTTACTGAACAGCTGAACCAAAGATTAGAAGCTGCCTAGATTACTTTTGTGAGAAAAACAAACCCCTATTTGGTTAAGTTTTGTTACGTTCAGCCAACGCACTACTTACAGAGTCCAGGGTCATATCAATACAAATGTTAAGCAATAAGAAAATTAATGGGAGCCCTGACCGGTTTGGCTCAGTGGATAGAGCGTCGGCCTGCGGACTCAAGGGTCCCAGGTTCGATTCCGGTCAAGGGCATGTACCTTGGTTGCAGGCACATACCCAGTAGGGAGTGTGCAGGAGGCAGCTGGTCAATGTTTCTCTCTCATCGATGTTTCTAACTCTCTATCCCTCTCCCTTCCTCTCTGTAAAAAATCAATAAAATATATATTAAAAAAAAAAAAGAAAATGAATGGGAAATGCACTCATTTTATGTTATACTAGAGGCCTGGTACACGAAATTTATGTACTCCAGGGGTGGGGGGGTGGGAGGAGGTGTTGTCCCTCAGCCCAGCCTGTGCCCTCACAGTCCGGGAGCCCTCGGGGGATGTCCCACTGATGGTGGGGGAGCAGGCCTAAGCCAGCAGTTGGACATCCTTAGCACTGCTGTGGAAGCGGGAGAGGTTCCCACCACTGCCACTGCACTCGCCAGCTGTAAGCCTGGCTCAGGGCTTCTGGCTGAGCAGTGCTCCCCCTGTGGGAGCACACTGACCACCAGGGGGCAGCTCCTGCATTGAGCGTCTGCCCCCTGGTGGTCAGTGTGCATCATAGCGACTGGTCGTTCCACCATTTGGTCAATTTGCATATTACCCTTTTATTATATAGGATGTATTAGTCCATTTAAAAAATTTGTCCAGCCCTAGCTGGTTTGGCTCAGTGAATAGAGCGTCGGCCTGAGGAATGAAGGGTCCTGAGCACTTGCAGGGGTTGCAGGCTCCATCCCCAGTAGGTGGTGTGCAGGAGGCAGCCGATCGATGATTCTCTCTCATCATTGATGTTTCTCTCTCTCTTTCCCTCTCCCTTCCTCTCTGAAACCAATAAAAAAAATATTTTTAAAAAAGTTTGTCCATATATATATCCATAGAATATAAATCATCATAACCACAAGGCACAAGTGAGAATATATACCTTAGACACACACAACATTAACATAATAAATATAGTTCCAAGTTTGCCCTTATATCTATTTGGTAAAGTACCAAGTTGAAATGTAAGATTACTTAAGAAATCAAGTTTAAAAGTTTACAACAATGATTGGGAAGAAATTAACCAAAGAACTTGTATGCATATATAGTGGAAAAAAATAGGTCCAGAGACATGGACGCATAGAACAGACTGAGGAATCTCAGAGGGAAGGGTGGTGGGGAAGAGGGATAGGGGGAAAGATTAACCAAAGAACTTATATGAATATATGCATAGCCCATGAACATAGACAATAGTGTGGTGAAGGCCTGGGAGAGGGGCGGGGAGTGGGGAGTTGTGGGGGCAGGGGGATAGAAGGGGTCAATGGGGACATATGTAGTCATTTCAACAATTTAAAATTGATTTCAGAGAGGAAGGGAGAGGGAGAGAGAGGTAGAAACATCAATGATGAGAATCATTGATTGACTGCCTCCTGCACACCTCCACTGGGGACTGAGCCCGCAACCCTGGCATGTGCCCTTGACCGGAATCGAACCCAAGACCCTTCAGTCTGCAGGCTGACCCTCTATTCACTGAGCCAAACCGGCTAGGGCAGTGATCGGCAAACTGCGGCTCGCAAGCCACATGCGGCTCTTTGGCCCTTTGAGTGTGGCTCTTCCACAAAATACCACGTGCGGGCAAAGAGCCACATGTGGCTCGCGAGCCACAGTTTGCCGACCACTGAGCTAGGGCAACAACAAAGATTTTTAAAACATAAAATAGAGTTTACAACTTTACACTGTTTCAATTATGCCTCAACAGAGCTTGGTCCCTTCTGTAAAACACAAAACATGCATACAAGCATACATCCTTTCTAATCCTTAAAATAACAAGCCACCTCCTTAACATATGGGCAGATTTTTCAATGTGTTAAAAAAAATCTACAAAGCCAAATTGTGACAATAAAGGCCTGTTCCCCAAGTATTTTGTAACTCAGATATATTCATAAATTGGTTTTCACTTTTGAAAGCAGCTAGGCAATTATTTCATTCACTGCAGAAAATATATAGTAAGATCCAATAACTTATGATTTAAAAAACTCTTAGCAAAATAGGAACTTAGAACAGAACTTCCTTAATTTGATAAAAATCAGAGACCAAAAACCTTCAGCAAATATTACACTAAATGGAGAAACTTTAGAATCATTTAAGATCAGAAATAGGACAAAGCTGCTTAACATAATACTAGAGGTCATGGCCACCATTTAAGGAAAGAAAAAGTTTTAAGATGTAAGATCAAAGAAGAGAGATAAAAATATCAGTATTTGCATATGATATATCTACCTACAAACCAACAGAATTAAAAATACCTTTGAAACTCATGAGAGAGTTTGGCAAGGTACAAGATCAACCTGTAACACTCTCTACACCACTAGTGACAAAATTTAATTAAAAGTAACCATTCAGAACAGCAGTCCCTCCTACCCAGTTTCACTTTCCACAGTTTCAGTTACCCATGGTCCACAGTAAATTTAAAAATTCCAAAAATAAACAACCCACACTTTTAAATTGCGCAGCATTCTGAGTAGTGTGATGAAATCTTACACCATCCGCTCTGCTGTGCCTGGGATGTGAATCATCCCTTTACCCAGTGTCTCCACATCCTATCTAATAAAAGAGAAACATGGTAATTAGCTGTACGGCCGCTACCCTTCCCATTGGCTAATCAGGGCGATATGCAAATTAACTGTCAGCCAAGATGGCGGCCGGCAGCCAGGCAGCTTGAAGCGAACAGGGAGGCTTGCTTGCTCCAGTGACTGCGGACTCCAACGTTCCCCGCCTGCCTTGCCGGCCTCTCAGCTGCAACTCTAAGCAACTATGTTGCAAATATAGAAGCTAAACAAAACCCCAGAAACCAGCTTTAGTCAGCCGGGCTTCAGCCAGCCCCTCACCCCTCACCCAGGCTTGCCACAGCCCCATAGAGTGAAAGTCCCTGCTGGGGGGGCTTGGACAGCTTGCAAACAGCCATCAGCCCCTCACCCAGGCTAGCCAGACACCCCTGTGGGGACCCCCAGGCTGAAGGGGGTGTGGCCAGCCTGAAAACGGCCCTCAGCCCCTCACCCAGGCTGGCCAGGCACCACAGTGGGACCCCCACCCTGATCCTGGACCCAGGACACGCAACCCAGCCGGCCCCCACCCATGCACCAGGCCTCTATCCTATATAGTAAAAGGGTAATATGCCTCTCAGCCTCTCAG
>NW_005353406.1:914278-924381 GCF_000412655.1 Myotis brandtii
CCCAGTGCACAAATTTTTGTGCACCGGGCCTCTAGTTATATATATATGCATGCAACTGGCCCCATTAGTTAGTAGAGTTGTCCCAATTATCAGATCAACTATTGCATTATCACAATACTTGTGTTCAAGTAACCCTACTACTACTCCAGTGAACATGCAAATCATAAGCTAAACAGCCTTTTTTCTGATATGGAGAAGATTTTAGTGGCATGGATAAAAGATCAAACAAGTCACAATATTCCTTTAAACCAGCGGCTGTCAACCTATGGGTCGCAACCCCTTTGGCGGTCTAACGACCCTTTCACAGGGGTCGCCTAAGACCATCCTGCATATCAGATATTTACATTATGATTCATAACAGTAGCAACATGACAGTTATGAAGTAGCAATGAAAATAATTTTATGGTTGGGTCACAACATGAGGAACTGTATTTAAAGGGCCAGAAGGTTGAGAACCACTGCTTTAAACCAAAGTCTAATCCAGAGCAAGGCCCTAATTCTCTTCAACTCTATGAAGGCTGAGACAAGTGAGGAGGCTGCAGAAGAAAAATTTGAAGCTGGCAGAGGTTGGTTCGTGAGGTTTAAGAAGCCACCTCCATTACATAAAAGTGCAAGGTAAAGCAGCAAGTGGTGATGTAGAGAGTGCAGCAAGTTATCCAGAACATCTAATTAAAATAATCAATGAAGGTGGCTACTCTAAACAACAGATTTTCAATGTAGACAAAACTGCCTTTTATTGGAAAATGCCAGCTAGGATTTTCATAGCCAGAGAGGAGAAGTCAATGCCTGTCTTCAAAGCTTCAAAGGACATGACTCTTGCTAGGGTTGGGGGTCACCACAACATGAGGAACTGTATTAAAGGGTCGCGGCATTAGGAAGGTTGAGAACCACTGTGTTAGGGGCTCATGCACTTGTGATTTTAAGTTGAAGCCAATGCTCACTTACCACTCAAAAAATTCTAGGATGCCCGGCTGGTGTGGCTCACTGGTTGAGCTGTGACCTATGAACCAGGAGATCATGGTTTGATTCCCGGTCAGGTACTTGCCTGGGTTGCAGGCTCGATCCCTAGTAGGGGGCGTGTAGGAGGCAGCCAATCCATCATTCTCTCTCATCGTTGATGTTTCTATCTCTCTCTCCCTCTCGCTTACTCTCTCTGAAATCAATAAAACACATTTTAAAAAATAAAATCAATAAAGATAAAAAAGAGGTAAGGTCCATGTCCCTTCCACTTGAATCTGGGTGTGTGAGACTGCTTTAACCAAGAGGAAATGGCAGAAGTGATTTTATGTGATTTCTGAAAAGGCAAGCAGCTTCTGTCTTGTTTGCCGATACCGAGCTTCCTCAAAAGAAGTCCACGCACAGAGACCACCATGCTGGAGAGGCCCATGCAGCACTCTAGCTCAGAGTTCCAGCTGAGCCCAGCCTTCTAACCACATGGGAATGAAGAAACAGTCAAGGATGTGGATCTTCTAGCCCAGCTGTTCATATCCCCCCTAATCTTTCAAGATCTCCCCAAACTGAAGTCCCAAACATAGTGGAACAGAGAGAAGCCATCCATCCCTCAATCTGTGAGCATAATAAAATGGTTGTTGTTTTACACTACAAGTTCTGGAGTGGTTTGTTCCACAGCAATAATAAGGAGAATCACTATACAGTAAGTAGGAAATAAATGCTAAGAACCCATGTTAGTAGAAATGAGAAAAAAACAACACCAGAATACATACCATAGTATGTGGAAGGTTCTTTATCATCGAATACCTTTAACATGTAGATGACAACCTTCTTTTAAGAGAAGACATAAACAACTTTAGTCCACTGCACTAATACAGCTAACACGTGCCTATGGGCAGGCATACCAGGCAGGCCTAGGCTAGGCAAGGGGGTTGGCAAGCCAAGGAGAACAAGGAAAAGAGGTGGAGATAGCTTGTGAACAGAAAGTCATCAAAACACATCGAATGTTCAATAACAAAAGCTGCTTGCCCCAGTTTAAATTCTTCTTCTGGATAAAGAATACTAAGTCTAAAGACAGAAGGCTGAGTTAGGAAATGGTTCTAGGTCTACTCCTCTCCAGGATTCTCATTCTAGAAACTGCAATTGTAGTCAATGAAATCATAAAGGTACTGACTGCATAAAGAATAGGATTATAACCCAGCTGGTGTGGCACAGTGGTTGAGCATCGACCCATGCACCAAAAGGGCACTGGTTCGATTCCTGGCGGGGACACGTGCCCAGGTTGTGGGGTCAATTCCCGGTGTAAGGGCATACAGGAGGCAGCCAATCAATGTTTCTCTCATCAACGTTTCTATCTCTCTATCCTTCTCCCTTCCTCTTTCTCTCTCTCAAATCAGTAAAAACGGCTCTAGCAGGTTTGGCAAAGTAGATAGCGCATCAGCCTGCAGATCAAAGGGTCCCGTGTTCAATTACAGTCAAGGGCACATACCTCGGTGTCAGGCTCCTACCTGGCCCAAGTCAGGGCTTGTGCAGGAGGCAACCAATTGATGTGTTTCTCTCACATCAATGTTTCTGTTTTGCCTCTCTCTTTTCTACTCTCCCTAAAAAAATAAATAAATAAAACCAGTGGAAAAATATCCTCAGGTGAGGATTACCAAAAATAAAAATAAAAAATGTTTTTAATAAATAAAAATAACGTATTACAAAAAATAGGGTTACATAAAATTCTGGAATAAAAACCTTTGGGTTCAGCTTATTAGAATTTCATATTAAATCCTACCAATACAGATTTCCATGTAAAATGTCCGTAATACAAACCCCCACAACACTTATTTTCCACCCCAAAGCAAATGCCTAACTACGAGTAAGAAATACAAACAAAATAGCTTCTTTGTTCAAGCAGCAATTAAGAATGCTTCAAGATTCCACATCACCAACGGAAATAATGCCTTATCTAGTCTACATAAGACTATGTAAGACGAACCATGGCTGAGCAGCTCAGGTGGCTAAAATGCAGTGCTAAAAAACTCTAGCTTAAAGGAAAAGTTGGACTCCCCCCTGAAAAGCCCTCTTGTTCCAGGGACCTCGCAATTACTATACAGGCAGGTGCAGACGGGTCAGCACAAACCCCTTGCAGACCAACTCCAAGCACATACTTTAAATTTTTGTGTAAGATAACGTTAAAACTAGGAGATTCCGAGGGAAGAGATGTGTTTTCTCCTTCAGGTTTAATGTGAAAGTTTCATGTGGATGTGAGACAAGTGAATTTGTTTTAATCCTCCCAGTGGTCAGCAGAAGAGGCTGCATTCCCTGACCCTTACTCCAGCTTGGGAACAAATTCCAGATAAATTTGACTACACCAAGAATTCTCTTTGAAATTAAAGATAACAGATACTATTTTATATTAAACTGTGTATAAGTCTCCTATAAGTAATTATAATATAACCGTGTGCTACAAAAATAATCAAAATGGCTAATATTCTACTCACTACAAAGTTCCACCTTCGCCAAATTTACATAAAGAAGAAATGAAGCTGACCTTCAACTTGAAGTCTATAAGATCTTTACCAAACACTTTGACCAAATAGAAAATATTAATTCTTGGCCCCAGCTGAGTGGCTCAGTTGGCTGGAGTATTGTCCCATACACCAAAAAGGTTGCCGACTGATTCCTGGTCAGGGCACATACCTAGGCTGCAGATTCGATCCCCAGTTGGGGACAAGTACAGAGGCAACCAATCGATGTTTCCCTCCCCACCTCCCCCTTTTCTGTGCCTTCCTCTCACTCTAAAATGAGTCAACAGCCCTAGCCAGTTGGTTCAGTGGATAGAGCATCGGCCCTCAGGCTAAAGGGTCCCAGGTTCAATTTCGGGCAAGGACATATACCTCAATTGCAGGCTTAACCCCTGGCCCTTATCGGGGTGCGTGTGGGAAGCAACTAATTGATGTGTCTCTTTCACATAGATGTTTCTCTCTCTCTCTTCCCCTCCCTTCCACTCAGTCTAAAAATCAATGGAGCCCGGCCAGTGTTGCTCAGTGGTTGAGCATAGACCTATGAACCAGGAGGTCATGGTTCAATTCCTGGTCAGGGGACATGGCTGGGTTGTGGACTCAATCCCCAGTGTGGTCTGTGTAGGAGACAGCCAATCAATGATTCTCTCTCATCACTGATGTTTCTATCTCACTCTCACTCTCCATTCCTCCTTGAAATCAATAAAAATATATGTTTTTAAAAAGCAGATTAAATAGTAGGTATTTTAAATGAAATATTATATAAAGTATTTAGTACTACTGCCTGATGTATAGTAAGTAAAGTAAGCGATCAACAAAGGGTAATTATTTTTATTCTCCACAACCACACTTTCTTACAAAGAACCAATTTTAAAGATTCATGGAATCAGAAAATTTTATTGACTCTATTGGAAATCTCTTTTCTATAGTCACAATACAATCTAAAAGAATATGGTTTAATTGGCAAGCCTTCACTGAATACTAAGGCAGCAATTCTTAAAGTGTAGTTCCTGGACCTGTAGCATCTACTTCACCTAGAACTTGTTAGAAATGAAAATTCAAGCCTTAGCTGTTTTTGGTCAGTGGTTAGGGTGTTGGCCCGCAAAATGAAGGGTCTCGGGTTTGATTCCTGTCAAGGGCATGTACTTAATCGATATGACTCTTTTACATCAATGTTTCTCTCTTTATCTCTACCCGTCCCTTCCATTCTCTCTAAATGGAAAAAATATCCGTGGGTGAGGATTAACAAAAGAAAAAAAAGAAATGAAAACTCAAGGGCCCAACAGTAGAATCAAGGTCTGGGGCGGGGTCCAGCAATCAGTACCTTAACAAGCCCTCCGGGTGATTCTAGTATTTGCTCCAGTTTGAGAGTTTACCTGAGGGTGCTTTGATCAACAGGAACTGGAAGTCCAAAAGAATAATGATTCCTAGGTATATCCTCTGTGGCACAGTGCAATACACAGAGTAGGTACTCAAATCTGAACAGGTTAATAGTAATCTCATATAACCAATAGCTGGCTAGACAATAACACCATCAGTTTACCTATTTCACAGAGATAAGAAATTATGATGACTGTTTGTATTAATTAATAAGTACATGGTGAACACACACTGGGAGCTGTTAAATAATTGGCAAAGCCCTTGGGTACTTTGGCAAATAACCCAAGCTTACTAAGTGTCATACACTTTGAAACTTAAGTGAAAAAAACATTTCTAGTTTTACCAGTATACGAACATGAATTGTCCATGGGTCTATACAAATCTACTGTAGAACATAAATTAAGATGCAAACTTTTTATTGACGTTAAAAAGCATCTTATTTCAGCCTGGCCGGTGTGGCTCAATGGTTGAATATCAACCCAGGAACCAAGAGGTCATGCTTGGTCAGGGCACATGCCCAGGTTGTGGGCTCTATCCCCAGTAGGGTGCATGTAGGAGGCAGCCGATTGATGATGTTTCTCTCTATACCTTTCCCTTCTTCTCTTAAAAAAAAAAAAAATCAACAAAAATTTTAAAAGAACATCTTATTTCACATCTTAGCCAACTGTAATTGATGGACCAAATATGGATTCTAATTTGAATAGTGTTTACAAAGTAGACAATTGAGGAAATTTGAACAGTGACTAGATATTCGATATTAAGAAATTATAATAACGGGATTATGATTACTTTTTAAAAATAAGCTTTATTTCTTCTAAAAGCTTTAGAGATGAAATGATAAAATGTATTGAATTTGCTTCTTGGGGAGAGAACAAATAAAATTAAGGCTGGCCATTGATGCCCTAGCTGGTTTGGCTCAGTGGATAGAACATCGGCCTGTGGACTGAAGGGTCCCAGCTTCAATTCAGGTCAAGGGAACCTGCCACGTTGCAGGCTCAATCCCCAGTAGGGGGCGTGCAGGAGGCAGCCAACCAATGATTCTCGCTCATCGTTGATGTTTCTATATCTCTATCACTCTCACTTCTTCTCTGAAATCAATAAAACATATTATTTAAAAAAAAAAAAAGACTGGCCATTGAGCTGTTGAGTACATGGGGGACTAACTACATACCAGGGTTTCTCAATCCTGGTACTACTGACATTTTGGGCCAGGGAGTTCTTCATTAGAGAAAAGGGGTACTATCTTGTGTACTGTAAAATGTTTAGCAGCATTCCTGGTCAGTAGCAACCCTCTGCAGTGTGACAACTGAAAGTGTCTCCAGACATTGTCAAACGTTCACTGGAGGGCAAAACTGTCCCCAGAAGACAATCATTGACAAATACTTATTAAACTTTCTCCTACTTATTTGTTTGAAATTTTCCATAACAAAACTTTTTTTCCCATTCTCACTGGAGGATATGTTTTTATTAATTTTAGAGAGAGAAAGGGAGACGGAGAAACATTAATCAGTTGTTTCCCAAACTCCGATGGGGGATCAAACCCCCAACCTGACCCAGAATCAAACCCAATACCTTTCAGTGTATGAGACAATGCTCCAACTAACTGAGCAACACCAACCAGGGCAACAAAATACTTTTAAGTCTTAATCATACTCTGTATTGGTACAACTACATCTTCCTAGTTAAATAATCTATCTATCTATCTATCCATATATATATATAAAAGGCTAATATGCAAAGTGTCCCCTCAAGGGTTCGACCAGGAGACTGGGAGTTCGATCAGGAGACTGGGAGTTCGATCGGGAGACTGGGAGTTCGATCACTCGCTATGACGTGTGCTGACTACCAGGGGGCGGCTGGAATGAAGGAAGGCCCTGGTGGACAGCTGGTAAAGGAAGGCCCCAGCTGGCAGCCAGAAGGCCCCGATTGGCCCTGATAGCCATAAAGGCCTGGGAACCCTACCTGTGTACGAATTTTGTGCACCGGGCCTCTAGTCAGTACATAAGCTTTTGGGAAATAGCCTGATACACACAAAAAAGCAGAGGGGGCTCAGCTGGAAAACTGGGACTTAGCAGAGATTCTGCTACTAAAATAGTCAGAGGTCACAAGCTTCTTGTCAACTATCTGAGCCTCAGCATCCTCATTACATCAAATTGTCTGACTAGTCCTTTGAACTATGAAGTGGATATTCACATTTGAAAAAAAAATGAAGCCCTAGCCTGTTTGGCTCAGTGGATAGAGCGTCGGCCTGCAGACCAGAGTCCCAGGTTCGATTCCGGTCAAGGGCACGTACCTTGGTTGCAGGCTCCTCCCCAGCCCGGGCCCTGGTCAGGGCTCATGCAGGGGGCAACCATTCGATGTGTTTCTCTCACATCAACTATTCTCTCTGTCTTTCCCTCTCTTCCACTCTCCCTAAAAAAAAAAAAAAACAATCAATGGAAAAATATCCTCGGGTGAGGTTTAACAAAAAACAAAAGCTAGAAAAAGAAAATATAGTAGGCAAGAATGAAGATGATATTTTCATAACAAATTATCTGCCTTTTATTATTCTTAACCAATAGGCAACATTCTTATCTCAATATATGTAATTATTTAAAATTTAAATAAATTTGCAACAACAGGGATGTATCTTGAAAGGTTATGCTAAGTGAACTAAGTCAGAAGGAAAAGGACAAGAATCATATAATTTTACTCATGTGGGATATAAAACAAAAAGCAACAAATGAACACACAAAACAAAACAAACTCATAGACACAGACAACAGAATGGTGGTTACCAGAGGGGAAGGTGGGTAGGTGGAGGATAATGAGGGTAAAGGAGGTCAACTATATGGTAATGGAAGAAGACTAGACTTCCGGAGGTGAGCACATAGTGGAGTATACAGATGTCATGTTATAAAGTTGTATTACTGGAATTTATATAATGTTATTACCCAGTGTTACCCCCATACATTTAATTTAAACATTTAAATAAAATTTGGAGGGTAAACAAAAGGGAAAGTCTTTTTATAAAATAGAAAGACAATGCTGTTCTAGACATAACAACCAAATGCCCATCAATTAGTGAAAGGATTTTAAAAAACTGTGGTACATCCAAATAATGAACCACTGCACACACATACTAGCAAACATGAATGAACCTCAACAGTATTATGCTAAGTGAAAGATGCCAGACACAAGACTGTATAGGCTTTGATTCCATTTATATTAACACTAGAGGCCCGGAGCACAAGAATCGTGCACTTGGGTAGGGGGGGCCCTCAGCCCGGCCTGCACCCTCTCGCAGTCCGGGGCTCGGGACCCCTCACTCCTTACCACCTGACTGCAGCGGAGGCAGGAGAGGCTCCCGCCACTGCCGTTGTGCTGGCCAGCCGTGAACCAGGCTTCTGGCTGAGCAGCACTCTCCCTGTGGGAGCACACTGACCAACAGTGAGCATCATAGGGACTGGTCATCCTGCTGTTTGGTGGATTTGCATATTAGCCTTTTATTATATAGGATTCTAGAAGAAGTAAAACTGTAAGGACAAATAACAGATCAGTGGTTGCCAGGGGCTAGGGAAAGGCAGAGGGGATTGACTGCAAAGGGCCATAAGGACCATTTTGGGGCAATAGAAATGCTATATCTTGACTGTGATGGTGGTTACATGGCTATACAGTCATCAAAATTCATTAAACTAGCTTTGCAGAGTGGCAATATTGTAGCCAATGAGTTTTATCCGAGGCGCAATTATTGCTAATTGAAAAAAAAATTCATCAAACTATACATAAGAGTCTATGATCTATCTCAATATACCTGACTTTAGCAAATGAGCTGCTCAACAGACTGAGGGCTCCCATTCATTCTGTACCCTCATTCCTCAACTGGCAATAAGTCTGATATTTAGCAGCAGTTCAGTGACGGTAGGTAAATAATATGGTATATGCCAGATGTGTAACACGGACACAAGGGCACCGCACTGTAAAAGACACCCAAGTACTTCCAGAACATGCCAATACCTGAGTTAAAAATGGAACAGGGCATGATAAATTAACACATGACGTGCTACAATCCTGATTGTAACACTGTCAGAAATTCAATTTTAAATACATTCCATGAGAATAAAGGCACTCTTCATACGCTACATTGTTGTTTTTTTAAAATATATTTTATTGATTTTTTACAGAGAGGAAGGGAGAAGGATAGAGAGTTAGAAACATCAATGAAAGAGAACATCGATCAGCTGCCTCCTGCACACTCCCTACTGGGGATGTGCCCACAACCAAGGTACATGCCCTTGACCGGAATCGAACCTGGGACCCTTGAGTCCGCAGGCTGATGCTCTATCCACTGAGCCAAACCGGTTAGGGCCGCTACATTGTTTTTAAAGAATAAAGTTAGCAATTTGTAATGACACGCACAAAAAATTACAGCATAATTCAACAAATTCACCAGAGAAGGAAGAAAAGACTCACTGGGTGTAAATCCTTCATTATCACAAGTCTGTGATGATGATTATTTGGCTTCAGTTTATTTAGAAAGTACGGAGCACTTGCTCTGGCCCAATGTAATAAGTTGCTTCTCTGAATGAAAGTCAGTAATTAAAATTAACTCGTTCTTTTGCTTGTTCCACAAAGAGTAGCCAAAGAACAGGCTGATCAAGTCAGAAATTGGTTCAAAAGGTCTACGAGAAAATGAACTCACTGACTCACCCAGTCTGCCACTTTCGGTTACTCTATGTAATCTTAACCCGTCCCAGGTAAAGGTACCCCTGTGCCACTTACTGACCTGCTTAGATGGTCACCACACGTTAACATCCTGCGACCGGGCTCTAGCGCCCAGAGCGGTCACCTGCCCGCCACCGAGCAAAGCAGCGGCACTGGCCATGAAGGCCTCTGAGCCCGCCAGCCCGGGGTCCCCGGGGCCTTCCTGCCATCAGGGGCACGGGCACAGCAGAAGCCTTTTCCTGCGTGACAGGTCTTCCTGCCAGGAATTAGCTCATAAGGTGACAACGAAAGCCCAGCGAAGCTTCTTTACGAGGGACTTTGGCGATGTTGTGCGGAAACCACACAGCTCGACCGGGGCAGTTCTGAACCCAGAAGAGAGGGGTTCGGAAACTGCCCCAAGTTGTCATTCCCTGAAAATGCTGCTCGCGGCCTTTTCAGAAGGGGTCGTGAACGAAACCGGGGGCTCCGCTGAGAGCACCACGGGATGCGAGCCCCCCTCTTGGGGAAGAAAGCAAGCCGGGCAGGGAGCGGGCAGCCTCGCTCCACACCTGCCGCCCG
>NW_005353406.1:925641-947110 GCF_000412655.1 Myotis brandtii
CTCCCAGCGTCCAGGGCACCGGGGCACCCCCGAAAGAGCCGGCTAAGGCCCTGGGAGGCGGCCCGAGTCCCATCACTGGGTTGGCGTTTACAGTGTGGACCGAGGGCCTGCTCTGTGGCAAAGCTGCCCCGGACCGTGCGGCACCGAACCGAGTCCCGGCAGCAATGATAAGGCCGGGGCGGCGGGAAGGTGCCGGGCTCCTGCTTCATTGACGTTGACCGGGGAGTGGAGGACTTGCTCGCCCTTCCTGCCTCTGGCTTGGGGCAGCCGGGCTGGGCTCGGCATCCGGGTGGCAGCAGGCGCGTCCTGCTCTGGAGGAGTTCGCTGTCTGCAGGAAGGTGGACCTAGACCAGCTAAATGCCATCGGGAAGGAAGCTGCTCTACCGGTGCTCTAAGGAGACTAGGGGGCCGGGGGAGGTGTGGCGAGCAAAGCCCTAGAAACCCGCGGGGACCGGTTCCTACACGCCCCCGGGAGGTTCTACTACACCAGGAGCTGGAGCACCCCCGGGTCCGCGCCGGCACTGGGCTCAGTGGACGCTTGCAGCCTGGGACGCTGGACATGCTACCTCCCCTGGAAGCCTTCCTTGTCCCCTCTCCTCCGCATGTGCCCCGTGGCCCTGCCCAGAGGCTGGCCAGCGGGGGATGGAGTCCATGGTGCAGGGCTCTGAGGAAGGAGATGGATCGGTATGGGTTGGAGCAGCATGAACTGTTATTGACAGTCTGCCTTGTGGGTCCATTACATTTGTTGCCTCATTTACGCCTCAGGGTAACCCTATAAGATGGGCAGGCACACCTTATTTGAAGTCTAAACAGGTAACAGTGACTTGACCCAAGTACCCGAGTTGGACTGCAGAGCTGGGATTTGAACCCAGCTCTTTTGTTTAAAATATATTTTATTGTGATTTTTTACAGAGAGGAAGGGAGAGGGATAGAGAGTTAGAAATATCGATGAGAGAGAAACATTGATCAGCTGACTCCTGCACACCCCCCACTGGGGATGTGCCCACAGCCAAGGTACATGCCCTTGACCGGAATCGAACCTGGGACCCTTCAGTCCGCAGGCCGACACTCTATCCACTGAGCCAAACCGGTCGGGGCTGAACCCAACTCTTAAAACTTCCTAACGCATAAGCCCTCCTAATGGGTATATCCGGTTTTAGTTTTTCTCTTTTGTCCCCCGCATGTGAACCGTCTGGGACGTTTCCTGCTCTGTGAAACACACGTCTTTAAACACCAGAATCATCACTCGGGAGGACTGAGATGCAAGTGAGGCTTCCATGTTCCTCTCTCTGGCAAGTGTTCACAGGCCCAGGGTAGCCCAGTTTAAAATGTTATGATCGGGGACTCTCTCCCCCTCCCCACGTGGGAGTCTGCTTGTTTCTCAATAAATTTCCCTCTTTTCCTATAAAAAGTAAAATGTTATTGTCTTTCTCCCTCATTGGCCAAGCAGAAATGGTTGAATTCTCGTTAAATGTATGTCACACAGTTCAACTGAAAAGTGGCTTAGCACGAGATTTTGGGAACCCAGCAGGGGTATTTGGCCCAACATGGGTTGGGCCAGGGAAGCTCCCTGAGCAGAGGTGTTTCTGCTGAGTCTAAAAGCATGAGCAGTTAGCCAGGTGAGGAGGTGGGAGGGCAGTCCGAGCAGCAGGATGGCCTGTACAGGGGCACAGAGATGAGAAACAACATGGCGGGCGGGCGTCCATGTCAGCAGAATGACAGGTGAGCCTGGAGGGTTAGGCAGGAGCCAGGCCAGGTTTGGTCACAGCGTGGCACTCTGTTCTGTGCCAATGACAGCAATGTCAACTAGGTCAGCTGGGAAACACCTTCAGGACCCATAAATGGTGTGAGCCTCGGGCAGGAGTGCCAGGGAATGAGGTTTCCACCTAGATCAGCGGTTCTCAACCTCTGGGTCGAGACCCCTTTGGGGGTCGAACGACCCTTTCACAGGGGTCGCCTAAGACCATCAGAAAACACATATATAATTCCAAATTGTTTTTGTGATTAATCACTATGCTTTAATTATGTTCAATTTGTAACAATGAAAATACATCCTGCATATCAGATATTTACATGACGATTCATAACAGTAGCAAAATTACAGTTATGAAGTAGCAACGAAAATAATTTTATGGTTGGGGGTTGCCACAACATGAGGAACTGTATTAAAGGGTCTCAGCATTAGGAAGGCTGAGAACCACTGACCTCGATGGTTTCTCATTGAAATCACACATTAAATAATGAGTCAGTGAATGCCAAAAGGTAGGAAGTTAAGCTGACACATCCTCACTCACGACGCTTCTGGTTTTCATAAAGTCGAGAATTAAAGAAACACTTTGAGCTTTTCATTACACTTATGTCAAAGGACATCATCCTATATAATAAAAGCATAGTATGCAAATTGTCCCCTCAGCAGGGAGGTTGTCCAGGAGTTCAACTAGGGGGCGGGGCTAGCCGGCGGAGGTAGGGAGACCCCGACTGGCAGCTGGCAGCCACCAGGGACCCTACCAGTGCATGAATTTCATGCACTGGGCCTCTAGTGGTACTATAAAGAGCTGGGGTTGAGAGGCAAGGTGCACCTGTTATATGCACACACAAAAAAAAAAAAAAAGAGGGGGGGGAAGAGAAGCAGAAAAAGAAAAAGAAAAAAAAAGTGTCCAGCCAGGTATGGCTCAGTGGTTGAGTGTCCACCCATGAACCAGGAAGTCACAGTTCCATTCCGGGTCAGGATACATGCCTGGTTACAGGCTCAATCTCCAGTAGGGGGCGTGTAGGAGGGTTAGGGGCCCTGCAGCCCTGTGATCTGGGGACACCCCAGAGGCCCCTCCTCAACCCCAGCCACAGATGCCCAGGACAGGCCCCTCTGCCCCCCAGCACCCGTGGGCCCCCCAGCCTCCCTCAGAACCTGCTGTTCCCCGCCCACCACGCTGGAGAACCAGAGACACCCCTGGCCCTGACCTGAGGGGAGACTAGCGGCTGGAGGTGAGCCAGGGGACAGGGTAGAGACCTCTGACTGACTTCTTTCCCTGCCCAGAGCCTGGAACAATTCATGGTCGAAGCAGCCTGGGGCATTTTTCCTTTAAAATAACCAACAACAGCCCTGTGACTCTGTGGTTGAACATGACCTATGAACCAGGAGGTTATGGTACAATTCCCAGTTGGGGCACATGCCCGGGTTGCAGGCTCCATCCCCAGTGTGAGGTGTGTAGGAGGCAGCTGATTAATGATTCTCTCTCATCATTGATGTTTCTCTCTCCCTCTCCCTTCCTCTCTGAAATCAATAAAAAAATATATGTGTGTGTGTGTGTGTGTGTGTGTGTATATATATATATTAATTTTTTAAAAAGGAAGAACAAAACCCTCAAAGGTCTAGCCTCTCCTCCTGACCTTACATGGACTGCTCAGGGGCTGGGCATGGCGAGACGGCACGGAGCCCACCAAGTCGTTAGAACAGGATTCTGTACCGGCAGTGCGACCTCAGCCATGAGCTGTCCAGGGTTGGCCTTCTGAGTCAGGCCTGAGTCCCACCTACACGCCCTCCCCGTGGGGCTGCTGGACTCAAAGCCTCCTTTCACAAAGAGGGCAGGAGCATGGATGACTAGCAGTGTGTAATGTGTCTGAGCTCAGATGAATAATTGATGTGCTTGAATCTTAATAAGCAGGAAGGTTTCTATGGCCAGGGAAGCCCAAAAGAGATTCTGGTAAAGCAAACTCTTGAATGTGGACCTAAGGCAGGCAAATAAACATAAGAACAACAACAACAAAACTCCAAAACTTCCCTAAAAACAGAAACCTATACACACACATACCCACATAATTTATAGGTCAAAGAAATCAAGAAGGAACATGTAGAACTGAGTAGTAATGAAAATTTTTTTCACATCAGAAGTTGTGGGATACAATGAAAGCAATATTTAGAGAGAAAATTGTAGTGTTATATGTTAAATACGAAAAAAGGGCTAAAAACTAATAAGCTATGTATTAACATTATGTAGTTAGAAAAAAAATACAATATGCCAAAGAAAGCAAAAAGGAAAATGAAGGCCTGGCTGTGCGCCTCAGTTGGTTGGAGTGTAATCCCGTACACCAAAAAGGTGGCAGGTTCGATTCCTGGTCAGAGCACATACCGATTTCAGGTTCGATCTCTAGTTGGGGTGAGTCAGGAGGCAACCAATCAGCTTCCCTCTCCCATCGCTGTTTCTCTCTCTCTTCCCTCCATTGCTCTCTAAAATAAAATTTTTAAAAGGACAAAATAAAAGCAGAAATTAATGAAATAGAGAACAAAGATAAAATGAGATCAACAAAACCAAGAAACATTTGAAAAAAACTAGTTAAAAAGGTAAAACTCTAGCCTGGCTAAGAATAAAGGAGAGAAAGCATGAGTAAGGCATTAGAAAATATAATGGAAGACATGATTACAGATGTTGCAGATTCATAAAAGATACAGAAATATTATCAACAAATCTGTCAATATTTTGAAAAAATATATAAAATTAATTTCTAGAAAACTATAACATCATAACTATCCAAGAAGTAGAAAATGAATAGTTCTATAACTATCAAAGAAGTTGAAATAGTTTTATTGGCAGTTTTACTAAACTGTCGAAGAACACATGATTTCAGTTTTATGCAAATTCAGACAAGAATGGTCCAAAATTTATGACCTTAGCAAGCACCTCAGGAAGCTTGAAAAGGAACAGTAAGCCCTGGCTGGTATGGCTCCGTGGGTTGGGTACTGTCCCATGCATCAAAAGGTTGTGAGTTCAATTCCCAGTCAGGGCACATGCCCAGGTTGCAGGCTTGATCCCTGGTAGAGGGCAGATCGTGCAGGAGGCAGCCGATCAATGATTCTCTCTCATCATTGATGTTTCTCTCTTTCCTCTCTCTTCCTTTCTGAAATCAATAAATTCTTGCTTGCTTTTCTACAAAAAAAAAAAAAAAAAAAAAAAAAAGTATTCCCGGCTCAACACACAAACATGTTTGAAAGATCCGGCATTGAAATATCTGAAGCATTATACATGGTAGTGAAGACATGGCAATAACCAAAGTGTCCTTCAATAGATGACTGGATAAAGAGGATGTGGTACATAATATATACAATGGAATACTGCTCAGTCATAAGAAAATATGAAATACAGTTATTTGCGACAACATAGATCGATCTTGAGAATATCATGCTAAGTGAAAAAAATCAGATGGGAAAAGTCAAGAACCATATGATTTTACTCATATATGGGATCTAAAACTGAAAACAACAATGAACAAACAAGACAAGCAAACAAAAACTCATAGACACAGACAACAGTATGGAGGTTGCCAGAGGGAGAAGAGAGGTGGGGGTAACAAAGGGTAAAGGGGGTCAAATATATGGTGACAGGAGATTTGACATACAATGCAATATACAAATGATGTATACAGAATTGTACACTTGAATCCTTTTTTTAAAAAAATATTTTTATTGATTTCAGAAAGGAAGGGAGAGCCAAAACCGGTTTGGCTCGGTGGATAGAGCGTCGGCCTGCGGACTGAAAGGTCCCAGGTTCGATTCCGGTCAGGGGCATGTACCTGGGCTGTGGGCACATCCCCAGTGGGAGATGTGCAGGAGGCGGCTGATCGATGTTTCTCTCTCATCGATGTTTCTGGCTCTCTATCTCTCTCCCTTCCTCTCTGTAAAAAATCAATAAAATATATTTAAAAAAAAAAAAGAAAAGAAAGGAAGGGAGAGAGAGAGATCGAAACATCAATAATAAAAGAGAATCATTGATCTGCTGCCTCCTGCACACCCCCCATTGGGGATTGAGCCCACAACCCTGGCATGTGCCCTTGGCCGGAATCGAACCTGGGACCCTCCAGTCCGCAGGCCGCCGCTCTATCCACTGAGCCAAACCGGCTAGGGCCACTTGAATCTTATATTATTAACCAATGTTACCCCAGTAAATGTAATTTAAAAGTCAACGTAACTCACCAAAATATTAGAATGAAGAAATCATATGAACACAATACATGCAGAAAAATGATTAAATTTTCCCAGCAAACTAGGAACAGATTGGAACGTAATTTTACTGTAATCAAATTTACCAGAATTTTCCTTTAGAGTTATTTTTATGCAATATAGTGAAGTATGGTAGCAATCATCTCAGGTAGAAACTATAGTTTAACTTTAACCCTGCTGTTTGGCTTCTGTACTTACTTGCTTTGTTTAATAATAGAAAAGTTATTTTAGCCCTGACTGGTTTGGCTCAGTAGATAAAGCGTCGGCCTGCGGACTCAAGGGTCCCGGGTTCGATTCCGGTCAAGGGCATGTACCTTGGTTGTGGGCTTATCCCCCGGTGGGGGGGTGTGCAGGAGGCAGCTGATCGATGTTTCTCTCTCATCTATGTTTCTAACTGTCCCTCTCCCTCCTCTCTGTAAAAAATCAATAAAATATATTTTTAAAAAAGTTATTTTAATTTTCTGAATTATATAAATCACCTCATTTGATTAAATACCCTATTGATTGTAATGTGGATATCCCATTGGTTGTGGTCATACTGGTCTTAGAAAGCACATTTTCCTTTACCTGGGAAGGACAGCCCAGTTATCCCAAGGTCAGAGGGCTCCAGTTAACATGTCCCTGTTGACTCAGTGTTCTGGAGACCCAAAAACTGTGATTTATTTATTTTGTTTTTAAATATATTTTATTGATTTTTTACAGAGAGGAAGGGAGAGGGATAGAGAGTTAGAAACATTGATCAGCTGCCTCCTGCACACCCCCCACTGGGGATGTGCCCGAAACCAAGGTACATGCCCTTGACTGGAATCGAACCTGGGACCCTTCAGTCCACAGGCCGACGCTCTATCCACTGAGCCAAACCAGTCAGGGCCAAAAACTGTGATTTAGATAACATGCTGCTTCTGCTTCTGTAAACTGCTTTTTTGCAAATCAGTTTCCTCATTCCAAACCTTGGGATGTAATCAATACCTTTGTGATCTTTGCCTATATAAATCTGGTGTTGCGGCCATCTTATCACTATGAGATTTGGGAGAGCCGAAATGCCCCCTCATAGTCCCGGATTGCAATAAATGTGACCCTTTAATTCGACTTCTTGAGGCGTCCTTCTGTGATTCGTGGGGTACATTACAACAATAGTAAAATTTTTTTCTGATTTAATCTCCCTAGTAGTTATAGGTCTGGTCAGATTTTGTATTCCTTGGTGAGTAGGAACTTAATTATGTCGCTATGTTGATATCTATATGCCATATAGCTTTATTTTTTTCCATCACCATTTATCCCCTCTATGCCCTCTTCCACTTTAACCCTCTCCCCCTAACCCCATCACCACACTATTGTGCATGTCCATGAGTTTCTTTCTGCTCAATTCCCCCAACAGAGCTGTCTGCCTACTCTCGTATCTGAAACTCTTTTTTGTTTGGTTGTCCATTAAATTCTACATGAGTGAAGTCCTATGGCATTTCTCTTTCTATGACTGGTTTATTTCACTTAGCACAATGTTCTCCAGGTCCCTCTGTGCTATGGCAAAGGGTAAAATTTTCTTCCTTTTTATGGCAGAGTAGTATTCCATTGTGCACCACGGGTTTTTTAGCCACTCATTTACTGGACACTTGGGCTGCTTCCAAATCTTGGCTACATGCCATCTAGCTTTATTGTCCCTCATTACCTGCATTACTGTAGTCTTTTGTGTTATTTGATCTTTTGTATTAAATGCTTATTTTCTCATTTTTTTATATATTCTATTATCTTTGTGGTTACCATGGGGATTACATTTAACTAAAGTTATAAAACTTTAATCTGAATTTATGCCAACTTAATTTTACTAAAGCATGTAGAAAACAAAAAGTTACAATTGTTAAAATACTAGCTTTTATAATTTCCCATCTACTTTTATTGAGATCTTTATTTCTTCTTATGGCTTCCTCTCTAGTTTCCTTTCACCCTGCAGGGCATTTCTTTCAGGGCAGGTCTAGAGGTAACAAACCTCATCAACTTGTTTATCTGAAAATGTTTTAATTCTTCCCTCACTTTCTTAATTATATATTTTAATTGCTTTTAGAGAGGAAGGGAGAGGGAGATAACATCAATGATGAAAATCATCAATCTTCTGCCTCCTGCATGCCCTCCCACTGAGGACTGAGTTCACAACCTGGCATGTGCCCTTGACCAGAATTAAACCCAGAACGCTTCAGTCCCCAGGCCAACTCTATCCACTGAGCCAAACCCGCTAGGTCCCTCAACTTTTATTATTGATTTCAGAGAGGGAGAGATAGAAGCATCAATGATGAGATTCTTTGATCAGCTGCCTCCTGTAGCATGCACCCTACTGGGGGTTGAGCCTACAACCCTGGAATCAAACCATGACCTCCTGGTTCATAGGTCAAAGCTCAACCATTGGGATACACTGGCCCCGCAACTTTTTAAAGCATTTTGAGTATATTAAACCACTACCTCCCGTCCTCTGAGAAATCTGATACTCTTACTGGGGTGGGGGTGGGGGGATCCCTGTATGTGATGAGTTGTTTCCCTCTTGCTGCTTTTAAGATTGTTTTTTCAAGATTCTTTTTTTTTAATATATATTTTTGATTTCAGAAAGGGAGAGGGAGAGAGAGATAGAAACATCAATGATGAGAGAGAATCATTGATCAGCTGCCTCCTGCACACCCCCAACTGGGGATCGAGCCCACAACCCAGGCATGTGCCCTTGACTGGAATCGAACCTGGGACCCTTCAGTCCGCAGTCCAACGCTCTATCCACTGAGCCAAACCAGTTAGGGCCAAGATTCTTTGTCTCTCAAAAATCTGATTGTGTCTCTGTGACTCTCTGAGTTGATCTGGCTTGGAATTTGTTGAGCCTGTCTTTCGTTTACTTTGGGAAGTTTTCTGCCACTATTTCTTGAGATCCCCATAACACATGTTGGTCTTAGTGGTGTCCTACAGGTTACTCAGGCTCTGCTCTATTTACTTTTTTTCTATTTACTTTTCTTCCGTTTTCTGTTCTTCAGAATGAATAATTTCCATTGCCCTAGCTAAAAGTCCAGATTTTTTCCTTCTGCCTTTGATTCCGTCTGGTGAAATTTTCATTTGTTATTGCATGTTTTAGCTCCAGAATTTTTAAATGTTTTTTTTAACTCTTTATTAATATTTCCATTTGGCTCAGATATTGTCTTGACTTCCTCCACATCTTCCTTTCGCTGAGTATCATTAAAATGGCTGCTTTAAAATCTTTGTCCGTGAGATCGGTTATCAGGTCTTTTTCAGGGAGTTTCTGTGGATTTTTTCCTTGGGTGGGCCATATTTCCCTGTTGTTATATATTGCTGTACAGTGGACATTTGAATCTGTTAACTTTGGAAATCAGATTCTCCTTTTCCCCCAGGGCAGCTGGGTTTGTTTTCCATTTATTACTATTATTTTTATAGGCTGTGTCTGTGCCAAGGGTCAGCCTGAGGATCAACATGAAGGCCGGTCTTCCCAGGTCTCTCGGGGCCTTTGCCTTTCCCCGGGCATGTGTGGTCAGCTTCTCATTTTCCGTACATATGCAGCTGCTTGCCAATGTGACCTAGTAAATGTCCTAGTCTGGTTCCCAAAAGGTGAAAATGAGAAAACGAGAGGCAGGAAGTAGGGCACCACATCTTTAAATCTCCCAGAAGTTACTTCGGCCTGAGAACAGGCAACACTGGGGAGAAGTGAAACAATGGCTTCCCTACTCTTTACACTTATCCAAAGCAGCATTTTATCAGCAAAGGGTCTCTGTGGGCCACTACTTCCTGAAAGCTGTGTGCATGTTGGGGGAGAATAGGTAAGCTACTACTGTGCCAGAGTCCAAAATGAACCAAAATGAACTGTAATTCCATTGTCCAAGGAAGTTGAAAGCCTCCAAAGTTCCAAAATAGTTCTATCAGACAGATTCTGCCAGTGTGACTGTTAGGTGGGGAGACAGATTCCTGGCGCTTCAGACTCTTCCCAGAATCCTCTTTTACTAATATTTTACTGTAGTTTCAGGATTAGTGTCTAATTGGGTTTAACCAACAATCTCAGAAGTCACAATTGTTTTCTAAATTTCTGTGTAGCTCTTTTAATGCACACTTGGGACATTCCTGGTTGTTTTATTCTTGTGTTATTCATTGCTCTTTAAAAAAACAAAAACAAAAAAACACCACCATCATCCTGCCTAGTGTGGATCAGCTGGTTGATGTCTAAGCACACCAGAAAGCAGTGGGTTTGATTCCTTGTCAGGACAAAAGCCCAGGTTGACAGTTTGATCCCTGGTTGGAGCATGTGCAGGATGCAGCTGATTGATGTTTCTTTCTTACTCTAATTTAAAAAGTATTTATTGATTTCAGAGAGGGAGAGAAATAGAAACGAGAATCATTGATCAAGCTGCCTCCTACATGCCCCTTACTGGGGGTCGAGTCCATAACCCAGGTATGTGAATGGGAATCCATGACCTCCTGGTTCATAGGTTGACACTCAACCATTGAGCGACTTAGGATGGGCTCTAAATTAAAAAAAATAATCATTTCCACAAATACTTAAAAAGTTAAAGGAATGGGAAAATGAAGGGAAAAATGACCCAGGTTCTCATGTAGTCTTTATAGAATTATGTATGAATTGGCTTAGAGGGGAAAGCATGTTTTAAATCACTCAGTCACCTCCCAATGCCCCATCCATTCACCCAAACATCCATCCATCCACCAGTGTACCTAGTCATTCACCCACCCACCCATAACCCATCCAGAAACTTGGTGATTCCTTGGGTATCCCCTCTATGTGCAAGCTGTTCTAGGGACTTGGGATGCAGATATTAGATTTGTCCCTGCCCTTACAGATGTCAATCTTTGGGGGAGAAATGGAAACTTTTCCATGAGCAGACTGCTGTTGCCTTGACAGATAAGGCTTCCAAATCAGGACTTTCAGCTCTATCCTCATATCCAGCTGACCCCCTGGACCTTCTACTCTTAGATATGTCAAAGGTCCCAAAGTTCAACAAGCTTCTTCCCTTTGTGCAACTTGTCCGTCTCCGGATGTCCTGTTGTGCAGCCTGGTCACCACAGCCTGCGGATTTCCTCTCACAATGTGCTCCTTTTGAGTCTCTGTTGGGCTCTCCCATTTGGGGCCCGGAGGATATTATCTAACTCAGCAACTCCACAAGGCATCCCCCAGGAAACCTTTCCTGACAGTCTTTCACTCGAACTCTAATCACAACTGTTCACAACCACCTCTCACCGGACCTCTGGTGGCTTCCAAATGGCAAACTGTGCCTCCCCTACCAGGTTGTAAGATCCCAGTGTCAGGCCCCATCTGGATCCTAGTGCTGGATGCTCACAGAAGGGTGGTATCCACGTGCTTTTGGTTGACTGGTTGTAAAGCTGCTGAGATGTCCTCAGAGCCTGCTAATCAGGGTAAATAGGTTCCAATGAAAGCAACTTGCTCTGTCTCCAAGTGCCAGGAGTTTCTGTTGACCCAATCACAAACCCTTACCGTGAGGCAGACCTTGGCAGTCACATGTCAAGCCCCAGGTAATGCCCTGCTCCCTCTTAGCCACAGTTGACTGGAGCTGCCAAAGGAGCCCTCTTGGTGGCTGGAATTGATCAACCTGACAGAAATGTTCATTTACCAGTGGAGCCTACAGACACCTTCCCAGGAAGGTGAATTGGTAAGTCTGGAGAACTGGCTGTATGGAACCAGAAACAGAGACTTGAAGTCATGAAGAGGGTGCGTGTTGTTCCAGCGTGCCAGGAAGATTATGGATAGAGACCCACAGAGCAGCAGCCAGGTGGGCAGCCCTGGAGGGATGCTCTTTCTTGCCCAGATCTCTAAAGCCAGTTGGTATGTGTACACAAGGCTGAAGCTGGTGTAACCTGGGTCCTCACAAGGCCAGGCTTGCGCAGTGAGGTTACCACCATCTTTCCCCCTCCAATGGGCTCCACAACTTAGGGTTACTTCTTATCAAAAGTACTTGACTAGGCCTGGATGGTGTGGCTCAGCTAGTTGGAGCATCGTCCTGTACGCTGAAAGGTGGTGGGTTTGATCCCCGGTAGGGATGCATATGGAAGACAGCTGATCTGTTTCCCTCTCATATTGATGTTTCTCTCTCTCTCTCAAAAAAAAAAGTTAGTAAGAATACATAAAAAAAAAAAAAAAAAAAAAAAAAAAAAAAAAAAAAGAGCTGCAACTACAGAGGGCTGTCCCAGCACTGTGTCTCCTCAGGCGCTGAGCCTCCAGAGACATCCTCCTGGATGCTGGTCTTCACCCAAACCCAGTAAGATGTACAAAAGAGGAAGGTTTGGTTAGCCCCGAATTCTGAGTCTTTCTTGCCTGTGGGAAAGCCCCTTCACTAGCAAAATGATTACAACTCACTTTTATTGGGGTGGGCCTGCTAATCCCTCCAAATCTAGGACTGCACCGTTGGGATAGCCAAGGCTGCTTTGGGTCCCTAATCTTTCCAGGCTAAAGTGCATCCTTGTCTGACTAGTCTAGCACTCATGGCAACTGCTGTCAGCTACAGGATGGCCTTTACCCCTCCCCTTCTTAGCCTCTCATGCAGCTGGATCCTGCAGTTTGTAAGGTTCATGGAGTCCACAGGCCTTAGGCTTGAGGATGAGGCTCTGCTGCCTCCTCCTCCTCACTAACCACTGCATTCAACTACAGGGAGTAGCTTCCAATTTCCAGATGTGCCCCCACCCAGAGGGCAAAGAGTCCCACATACCCCAAGGTAGGAGGCACTGAACACTAATTTAGAGAACACCCCTCCCCACCCAGAAACCTTTAGGACCCAAATTGGTACCTTGTAAGTTCATGTACTTCAAAACACTTTCTTAGAAAGTTATCTCCGTTTCCCTTTCTCAACTGAAGATACATGCGGTATCAGTTATGTAACTAACTACAAGCATACCCTGTTTTTACTGCGCTTCACAGATTCATTTTTTTACAAATCGAAGGAAGGTAAAGACCCTTCACCAGCAAAATGATTACAACTCACTTTTATTGGGGTGGTCTGCAACCAATCCTGCAGTATCTCTATATACTTGACATCTGAATTCCCTTGGTAAGTGCCCATAAAGAGTTCATGAAATCACATTAAGGCAGAGACCCTTTCAGTTTAAAATCAACTCAAGTTGCAGATCAGGAACACAAGACCTAAGGAAAGCCACTGACTCAAGGTAACAAGCAACATCTGTTTTTGAATAGGACTGGCAACTGCAGAAGGCAAAGTCCAACACAAATCCAAAGCAGCAGCTACAAAACAGGGCACATTTCAATAATCCAGCATCTTATGAAAATCTACATTAATTTTAACATTGAAGCAGACACAACATATAATTTTAACATTGTTTTAATCAAGTAATGTAGCAGTTTAAAACAGGAATTTTAAGACAGTTGAATAGAGCAAAGTGAAGGATCACTCTATTAGGATAGCCTCTGTGAATAAAATTTATGTGGATTTCAATCTATTCGAATTTTGGCACCAGACTCAACACCAGTCTATGCCAAAATTTTATTTAGTGTTTAGAAGCCCTAAACATAGTTTCCTTCAGATTAAAAGAAAAACAAAAAAACAAAACAAAAGCCTCTATAACAGAACCTCATTAGCTTGACACTGGGTATGAATGCAACCTGGCCTATGCCACCAGTATCTCCTATAGGATGTCAGATAATGAAAGCAAGTAGCCAATGGCAAATAATTTGAAAACTAGGTGAGATGTGAATTTGCAAAACCCTTCTCTTTGGTGTGACAAAGCACATTCCCTCCAGATACAGTTTCTGCTTCACTCTCATCAAAACCTATCAAAAGGCAGCTGGAGACTAATTCATTTTCTCTCCAGTAAAATTACTAGATTTTAATTTCTTAAAATATCAAGCTAACAAGATTTTATTATATCAAATGTTTGTATAATTTCAATGTGAAAAAACTTTTACATACATTTGTTAAGGTCTCATTATAATCTGAGATGGATCAAAGAAAATCAGAGGTGAATGAAGAAAGCCCATGCTCCAAATAAAACGAATCCTGTGATTCTTGATTCCCATAGAACACTTTTTATGGAAAGAAATAACTGCAATAATTTCTCAAAACCCTTAACAAGTGAATTTAGATCTTTTTGGGGAAAGAATTCACAAGTTATTTCCAAATCTAAAGACCTGGATGGGCTGGGCCAGGCCCTAAACACCTGTATTCAGTGGCCATCACCAGACTTCATGAGTGTCTAACTATATTCAATGTGAAATAAAAGACACCCAAGTCTCTTGCCAAAATATAGGCTGACTTAGAAGTACAATTTTAGTTTTCTTCTTAAATAAGACATTTTTTTGAGGGGGAAAAAAAAATCAAGCTTGAGACATAGCAACACTAATTTTGGCAAGATAGCAACCAAAACCTGTATGTCCAAATGTAAAAGGCATTCAAGAATAAGCCATAGTATTAGGGAAAATCCACACTGAACAAAACATACAGTATAAGTCTAAACATTTTGAAATTGTAATTTAAACCGTAAAAGCTGAAAAATTATGCTGTTTTTTGCTAGAGATTAAGTGCACCTTTTTCTTCTTCCCCCAAATAAAATCATGGAACTATCTAATCAGACCCTAACGCTTGAGCTTTCTCTCAGCACAAAGCAACAGCTACATAGACATAAAATGCTCATTTGTTAATAATTCCCCTGGCTCATCCAACTTGCAATGCATATGACTTCAAAGACTACAGTTTGGGGCAAGGGTATGTGAACTGGAAAAAAAAATTCAAGTTTCAAAACCTGCTCTTAAAATTAATGTATAGGACACTCAGGTCGTTTTCCTCTTAGTAAGATGAAGGTGTTGCACTGCCCACCCTGGCATGGTAAGAGTGTACACGACCAGATGCCAGTTTGAGGGACTAGAGATAAGACTTAAAAAGTACTGTGTTTCTTAATGGCTGAATAAGGTATTTAAAAATACGTTTATGCTCACACTCTGCTAAAGACCTGCTTACAGTCTCAGCACCTAACAGTTTCTAACAGGCTCCAAGAATCCCTATCAGGTTAAATGATGGTACAGTGTTTTTAAAAGGAGCCAATTGTTTCAGCAGCTTAAGTCATTCAGAGCCAAAAAATTTAAGAATGACCAAAATCAAATCTTTATTTTTATAACTGTATAAATGTGATCCAAATGTGTCCACCACTAATTTTTCAAAAGAAACATGCTATAAATAAGCAAACTACATCTGTTCACTGATGTGTGTATGGACTCCCGAGGTGTCTCATTGGGGCTTAATTACAGACCACTCACAGCAATACGTTTTTAGCAGAAAGTGTAGCATGATGTTAAGCCATGTTAGCTTTTGCACATACATGTTGCACTTCTGGCTGAGGATGCAGAAAGATTCTTAGCATTACAGATAAGCTGGGCTGCACCCACCCCTTTAAATGGCATCAATATCAATGTCATCATCTTTGTTGTCAGACTTCACAGCTTCCACTTTCGGGACACTGGCAGTCTTCGAGTACACCACCTGATAAAACAAGTATTTTAAGTCCGTGCTAAACAAAGAAAATGGCCTCGATGCACCCACCCTTCTTCATTTACATTCCCCCCACCCCCCAATAAGCTCGCTCCACAACCACCAAGATCTTGTTCATTTTTACAGACCACTACCACCTCTATATGCAACCTGCAGTACTTAAAACTTAAATTGGAAATTCTGACATTTATTTGAAATGTCTGGGGATATGAGATTCCCAACACCCTTTATTACTCAGAATTACTCTCCAAATTATTGAGACATCTTATTGCCTCAATCACCCAAATTTGCCTTTTTACAATTATCAAGCACCCATCACTATCACTAAATTTAACTCTCCCAGTGCTTACCTCAATATTCTCATCTTCGTCGTCTTCTTCGCCACCAGAAGATTCCTCCTCTGCTTCCTTCAACCACTTGATAAATGGTTCTGCTTTGACACGAATCTCTTTGGCAAGTTCTTTTGAAACATATTTCTTTGAGGCCTAAAGAACATTAGGTATAGTTTCCTTAAGTTTGAAGAATTTGAAAAATGAGTTATTTATATAGCTCTCAGGGGACTGGGTCATACTGTAATCTTGAATCAACAAAATACATGTAATCCCCTCCACGTTACATTAGTCAAGCAGAGGAACTGCATTTTCATGTACGTATAAAGACACTAAGTATGAGAAGATACTCGAAGAGCCTGTTTATACATCCCCCACCTTTTCTGACCAGCTGATGATGACCTCTTCCTCCAAAAGGTCTGCGTCATACATTTCCTTCAAGATATGTGGAATCTTGGAGAGCAGCTGAGCTTGATGCATTGCTACCACACACTCCAAACCATGAAGAAGGTAACGTTGAGCTTTTTTATTGTTGTGACAAAACTGCAAATAGATTATCTTTGTGTTAACAAGCTTTTACAGATGTTCTAAGTTGGTAATTTTAACATCCAAGTACATTCACTGCCTTAGGATTGTTCCTTAAAGATATGGCCCCTAACAGTGGCTAAAAATGGTCAACACAAGAACTCTGCATTACTTTATCTGTAAGAGACCATGTGCAGTTTTCAGATAGTCCCATGCTTTTAAGGCACGTCAATTATCTCCACTTTCAGGATGACAGAGAACAAATGAGCAAGAGTTAAAGTGATGTTCCCAAGGTCACACAGCTTTAATCTCATCTATGAATCTCAAATTTGCTTACTCGTAGGAAATGGCGCCTGTATTTTTTAATCTGTTCTCTAATCTTCTCATTAAAAAGAACTTCAGTCAAAACAAGAGGTCCCATAGCTTTTACATCCAGTCTTTCTGCTTCAGCAACAATTTCTTTGTCCGATGAGTCGATAATACCCTCTTCTTTCTTTTTCTGCAAATAAAAGCAATTCAGTGAAACGGAGACACGTTTTGCTCTAGAGATATAGGTTAGTCCCTACTCTCATGGACATTTCCTCTAATTTGACAGTTTTAAGACTTCTATGATCAATAGCAGCCAGAAATAGTGCCTGGGGTCACACCCAAAATATATGTGAACTAACCAATAGAAAAAGTAAAAGCCTTGCCATTTGAAGATTCAAAGGATTGCTTGAAAAGTTACTTGACAAGTATCAGCTTAAAATAATATTTAACAATAGCCTGAAGCTATGTTGAAGCTGGTTTTATTGATCAAAGAAAAAACAAACAAACCAGCCAGCATGGCTCAGTGGTTGAGCTTCGACCTATGAACCTGGAGATCACAGTTTGATTCCTGGTCAGGGCCCCTAACAGTGGTTCAAAATGGTCAACACACGAAGAACTCTGCATCACTTTATCTGTAAGAGACGATGTGCAGTTTTCAGATAGTCCCATGCTTTTAAGGCACGTCAATTATCTCCACTTTCAGGATGACAGAGAACAAATGAACTTGATCACCAATGTGGGGTATGCAAGGGGCAGCCAATCAATGATTCTTTCTCATCATTGATGTTTTTCTCTCTCTCCCCCTCTCTGAAATCAATAAAAATATATTAAAAAAAAAAAATCCAACCGCTCTCAAAGCAAGTGTTTTTTTTTACCTTAACAAAATCAAACAGGATATTGACCCGTTCTTCAACAGTTCTTTCCAAATCATCGCTGAGTGTTAGAACTTTTGCATGGTCACTGATTTCATCCATTCTGCGCCTCTGAGCTTCCTCAGTTGTATCCTCCCCCCAGTCATCATCCTCTTCTTCTTCCTGTTTACAAGAGCAAAGATGCGTGACCAAAGCCCTTAAAATGTAAAAAATGAGCCCAGCCAGCATAGTTCAGTGGTTGAGCATCAACCTATGAACCAGGAGGTCATAGTTCGATTCCTGGTCAGGGCACATGTCTGTGTTGCAGTTTCAATCCCTAGTGTGGGGCGTGCAGGAGGCAGCCAATCAATGATTCTGTCTTATCACTGACTAGAGGCCCAGTGCACAAAATTCATGCACTGGGGTCAGGGGCAGCAGGTGTCCCTCAGACCCACCTGTGCCCTCTCACAGTCCCGGAACCCTGTGAGGAGCAGGCCTAAGCCATCAGTCAAACATCCTTAGCAGACATTTTTAGCGCAGCCGCCGGAGGCAGGCAGGAGGCTCCTGCCACCGCCACTACACTCACCAGCCCGGCTTCCCACAGGGGGAGCGCACTGACCACCAGGGGGCAGCTTCTGCATTGAGCATCTGTCCCCTGGTGGTCAGTGCGTGTCATAGCCGAAACTAGCTGACATCCCCTGAGGGGTCCCAGATTGCAAGAGGGCACAGGCCAGGGTCCCCACCAGTGCACCATCGGGGCTAGGGAGGGACCAGGAGAGGGCTCCAGGGCATGTCCAACCCGTCTCAGTCCGGAGGGTTTCACTCAGTCCAGATCCGCTGGATGCCAACAGCAAGCTAACCTACTGATTGGAGCTTCTGCCCCCTGGTGGTGAGTACATGTCATAGCGAGCACTTAAGCGGCCTTAGCATATCATTAGCATATTATGCTTTGATTGGTTGAACAGCCAACTGGATGCCCGGGCACTTAGCATATTAGGCTTTTGTTATATAGGATGTTTATCTCTCCCCCTCTCCCTTCTCTGAAAACAATAAAAAAACCATTTTAAAAAAAATTCAGGTTTTTAGTAAACATCAAAGTTCATTTTCCATTAGATTGGGTTTACCTCAATTCAATCAACCCCACCTGGCACCCAAAACACTGTTGTGGTTTACAGTATTTCTGCTCACTATAACCAAATTTATTTTACACAATCCAAGTGCCTACCACACTCTCAACACTGCACTTACCACTGCATGTGGAGGGAGACTGATTTCATTTGGTGGTGGTGGTGGTGGTGGTGTCTCACTGCTGGACACAGAGCCATTTTCCTTGTCTTTGCCCTTCCTATTTTTCTTTTCTTTTTCTTTCTTTCCTGTACCACTGTCACTATTCTCTACCAGGAAACAAAAAAGTAAAGTTTAGTATCACAGCTTATTCTATACCTTATCACCCCCATCATGAACATTTAAAATCCTGCTTTTTGTTCCTGAACCCTCCTCGGAGAAAACCAAACACACTGCTACTTAAAATTTGAAGAGGATTCAGACCAAATTCATTCACTGTATTCAGGTTAAGAATGGAATGTTCCAAACCCAGCATTCATGACCCTCTTCCATCACTCGTGAAGTTGAACAGGAGCATAGCTGAACTGCACATTAGCTCACCGCCAGAACACTGTCTAAGTCTATATAACGGCTTGTCTCATAGAGGAGAGCACCGGAATAGGTTAGACTTTGTTGCTGTAGCAAGCTCAAATTGTGTCAGACAGTGTCGATCATCTGCCACAGAGTGTTGCTTGCAATGCTCTAAAGCCACTTAAGCTTAATGAGCTATAAGCCCTCCATTCTCCTTATATGTGTTTTACAGCAACAAGAAAACTTCCATTTTCTTTCAAAGAATCAGTAGCTTCACAGTAAGATCTTAGAAGTTCATCAGGAAGACTTACCAGGTGGGTTTTTGAGAATGAATGTGCAGAGTTTATGATGTGTGTCAAGCATGCCTCGATAACCACAGGCTTTACAAGAATTACCTATTGTTTGCTTCTTTGGATTGACATGCTGCCAAAAGAATAAAAACAAGTATGTCATCCATAATATATGATGAAAATTCTGAGAAAAAAGTGTGAAAAGATCTAACCAACAGAAAACATCTAAAACACCAGCTTAACATTCAAAACAATTATTTTCCACAAAGTGATCTATTTCAAAAGTCACTAATACTGTCAACAAATAAAATAACAAAAGTCAGTATGTGAATATCTCCAAAATTTACAGGTTTTGTGTTATACTTCCAATTATGTCTGCTTTGCCTTGTCAAAACATTATTTAGTGCTATCACAGGACTGATCACAAAAGCAGGTATTTAGTTTCTTCTTTTATTGACAAAAATCTCAAAGACACTCACCAGCTCTGTTTCAGGATTCTCACACTCAGGACAAAGAACAAATTTTTTAATGAATCCATCCAACATGTCTTGCAGCTTATTCGCCTCATGAGATCCATTGACAATGTAACGGTCATTCTTAACATCAAACTGGGTCTGTGCTCCCAGCTCACAACCAAAATATTTGGTGGGATCTGTTTGGGGGGAAAAAAAAAGTTTGATCACAATTAATTAACCTACTCAGCTAGATGTATACAATTATCACTCCCTATGTTTTTAAATTATTGGGTTAAAAAATGTGTTGCCTACATATTTTTTTGTACTAACATTAAATTAGTTGGCTTTAAATCCAAGGTTCTACTTAACCTTTACACTAATTAGTACACAATCCAGGCAAGATCTGCAGATCCAAGTTGGTCATTACTGTCTATGCCTTTCAGACTTCTCCAAGAGGCATTACTTACACGTTGGAGGCCGATTAAGCGCCTTTGCAACGTCAACCATGTTGACTATAACTGTCTTGATTCCATTTCCTTTGCCCTCAACCTAAAGGAAATAAGAATTTAATTTTGCACTGTCTAGCCAAGAGATACAACTTTAAAGAATCTACGAAAAGAGCTCAGGACTTGTTACTAAAACGAAGAAAAGTTACCACCTTGGCAATCAGACGGGGCATCTTGTAGCGATAGAACTGGTCTGACACACTGCGGTTGACGTTGACAGACATTTTGGCTTATTAGTGGCTTTATCAATAAGATGAAGAGATCTTTGATTGCAACTTTTTGGTATCTTCTGTCTGGAGAAGAAGGGATGACATAAACGACTGCAAGACTTCTCGGTCTCTGACATGAAAAAGTTTTCGCCACTGAGGCTGTAAGCTCCTTGCTTGTATGCTATATTCCCCCAATACAGGTACCAATGGCTGCGCAACAGCTCTGGAAGAGAAAGGGGAGAGAACACACAAGCCCCCCATTTAACAGGACTCCTGTATGCAACACGCCCCCTACATCCTAGTTAATTACGCCCAAATTTCCAGGGTTAAAAAGCACCCGAGTTCACGCGAAAACGAGCGTTCTCTGACACAGGACACCTGTAGCAACATGAAAGGTCGCCATCTGATGAAGATGTGACCAGGAGGAAATGCCAGACTAAAACAGCGAACTGCCTCTAGCTGCCGCGGGCTCCCGGGACGGACCCCACTCCCTGCTTTCCCAACTAATGAAACCTCTCCTCCCCCGAACCGGGCCGGTACCGGCACCGAGTCTGGCACACCGCCCTCCCCACGAGCTACCGGGTGAAGACGGCGGACTGTTCTCTACACCGTCCCTGCGACAACAATGCCGACTTCGCAGAGACACTCCCACAACAGCCCGCACACGAGCTCCCAGCGCGTGAACGGCCTGTGGAGGACGCACCGGGCCGGCGGCACCGAGTCTGGCACACCGCCCTCCCCACGAGCTACCGGGTGAAGACGGCGGACTGTTCTCTACACCGTCCCTGCGACGACAATGCCGACTTCGCAGAGACACTCCCACAACAGCCCGCACACGAGCTCCCAGCGCGTGAACGGCCTGTGGAGGACG
>NW_005353406.1:948482-948729 GCF_000412655.1 Myotis brandtii
CCCCCTGGAAGCGCCCCGTGGAGGGCGTCCCCGTGGGGTGACCGAACAGTCCCCTCTCCGGCTTGTAAGTCGTGACTGAGGGGCCCAGCAGGCACCTGGAAACGAGGGCGGCTGCAGACACCCCCATTCTTTCGGAGTCAGATGGTGTGGGAGTTTCCGTTGCGACTGTAAAGATTCGGCACCCGCCGCCCCGGACATTTGAAAACGCGCCGGGCCGTGAAACCAGAGCCGGGTAACTTAGCGGCGG